>NC_056731.1:65540149-65550149 GCF_019279795.1 Protopterus annectens
CCAAATATCCCACCAGCAATAAATCAAGCCAGGCAAAACTAACCAAACCCAATATACCACCAAACTAGAGAATGCCCAGTGATACCACCCAACCAACCACCATATCACACAAGATCCGTGATACGCTATTACCATCCAGAATGTAGTGAATCAGCCCAATACAGTCTCTCCTGAAAATGCAGTAACTCAAAGCTAAATCCTCCTATCAAACCCCTTCCCATCTAGTTCACAAGCCTAACTTACGCAATGCAACCCACTAATCCCCTGTCCCTGATGTCTGCAGCACTATCTAATCCATTCCAAAGAAGACCCCGTAACCCATAAAACCATGTAAATTCAACCTTAATGCTCCCCAAACAAGATCAAACCAAAACAAGACCTTACCTTATGACTGCAGAGAAGAAAAATACAACAAACCCAACAATTCTATATTCAGCTGCACTGCTGGCAACATGTGATCTCCTTTCATACTGCTCCATCAGCCGAAAACCTTCATCAGCTTCTTCTCTTGCCTGTCGATTCCACATTTTTTTTTTATTGTAGTCCCCCAAGTAATACCAACTCTGCATGACCCAATCTGCACTCAGAGTGATCTGTAAAAGAAAAGACTGCAAGTACTTGACATGCACATAATCTAATTTCTTAATGACCATTATGCACCACCAAGGGCATATCTCATTCATCAACTACATAAAATGCAGCCGCTACCATATAAAAAAAAAAAAAACTGAAAATTAAAATGTCCTAACAAAGGTCCCCGTAAAATTACCTCCCACCTTACATAATAACAGTACAACAGATACCCATGCAAAATAAAACAAAACATTGCAAAAAAAAAATAAATCCTACTCTATAAATAAAATTATCACTCTTAAATATGAGAATCAAACCCCCTACTCTGTGTGTACACGGCAAACCAAAACTCTGCCCACCCCTTACCACCTGCATTAACTAGCTGTCCGATCTGGGCACTATATTCAGCTGTTTTGGTCTATCATAATAACTTAAATTTTACAACCCTGGATACCCCTGGTCTATTTCCACTGTACTCTTTCCAGTTTAATCATACTTATTTTCTTATAGGGTTTCCAGACGGTCATTCCATACTCGAGTTAGGGTCTAATGTAACTATCAAACAATGACATCATTATTTTCAATTTCCTAGACTTTATAATTCTTTCCATACACCTATAGTTCTATAACTATCAGTAACCAATTGGTTGATAAACTCATAGCTGGCTCTACCCATATATACCCTGGCCCATAAATGAGTATCTACCCATATACCCAGGTACATAGATGAGTCTACAGTTTCAATTACTGTGTACAGTATATTAAATATTCACCTTTCAATTTATGCCTACCAGATCTCAGATGCTTAGTTCAAACTACCATCAATAATGCGAGGATAAAATCCAAATTAGGGGGCACTTTTTAAATATTGCTCTACAAACTTTCGAAAAGTTGATAGAATATCAGGTTTTTTCATCAGCTTGAATTTTCTGAAAGGTATGAAGTCTGAAACACAAATGTCTATCATTATTCTTTGACTTCAACCCTCAATAATTTGTCAGTGATTTATCAGAAAACCACACCTTTATGAGAAAATGGCCCAAAATATGAGGCAAAATAACATTCAGCAAAATCTGTACATTTGAGAGGTATGACTCAGCCAACCCAACCTGACCCACCACGGTTCATAGCCTCTGCAAGACAAAAACGTCTGAAATACCACTGCACCACCTCCCATTAACTTCCAAACAGACTGTCCCAGTAAAGCACAAACACCACAGGTGTCACCAAGGACCTCCCAAAGCACCACCAACAACAGGAGAGCAAACTGTGCGAAGCAGGGCCATCTCCAACATGATCGCCAAATGTGCTATGTTTGACATTCCACAATATGCATATGCAATGTACTATTTAGCACAATCCCTTCACCTACAAATGTGAAAGACAAATGTTATGCTTTCACACATTATATGACTGCCACCAGCTAATATACAAGAGATGAGTGACCATTAACCATGTAGCATAAATATTTACTGCTGCCTCAGGTTAAATTGACCTGCATACTTGCTTCTCGCACCCGTGGAAAGACAAACCCACCAGTGGCCAGCCATTATGCTGCCCAATCAAAGCCCATGAAAGACGCTACTAAGAAGCCTCCAGGAAAGCCTGCGAAACAGTACTACACACAATCTCAGTCATGCTAGCAAAACATTTATTTTCCTTTGATCTCGACCTAAATTACCGATGTAACTAAAGAAAGGATCTATAAGATAAATGCAAACGACTAGCTGCATTCTGCTAAATTATCAGGAATCTACTCTTTAAGTATTTTTTGAGTGCCCAGAAATAAACACTATTGCCTAACAGAAATCTTATAAAACCAAATAACCAAAGCATCCAGCTCAAAAGTGGAGCCATTCTATGGAAAAACTTCAAACTAGTTATGGAGAAAACATCAGGGGAAATGAGAAAAACTTAATTATTCCAACAGGATAGCAGCATGCCAGTATACTGGTATTTATTAGTTTTAGCCCCACAATACAAGATACTGCATAAAGTGAAAGAATTGCAGTAATTATCTAGTGAGCTACTTCCATTTGAATTATTTATCGTAGTTCTACCTTAACTGCCCAATGCACTGCTTAACTAGGTGTAAACTTCTGTCTGCACATGTTAATACTGAAACTGTAGGTACAACATAGCATGGAATGCCTGGCACTAACCATGTATCCGATCTACATGACTGGAGCACTGTCGCCATCTGCTATTGCCCTTCTGGGCCAATGAACTTGCCAAGGTAAGTGCTAAGGACAACGCCAAGAAAATAAGCGGTAGCAGGATTTAAAGTTGCCAACATCCAAACTCTGACATAAAGAAACCCACTACTCCCCGTCATCGCTGTGACCATTAACACACATGTGCAGCAATGGACCACTGGTAACTGAATTTCTCAGCAAACAAAAAAACCCACAAAAACCTGCACTTCACTTGAAAGGAGTACCCCTCATGTCCCGTACCGCCATCGCTACTCTACTACCAGTAATGTCTGCTACTGAGGAGGACAGACCTACCCCATAATACCTGGAGAAAAAAAAAGAAAAAACAGAAACCCCGTACCCAGTAAAGGGTAATCTACCTGGGAAGCTTGACATGGTACCGATCAATCAATCACAGATCCACTCTCAGCCAACAGATTAATCGAGCCAACAATTACCAATACAGCCGGGGAATAAAGGGACAAATTTTATGAGGAATAGACCAAAATATGAGAAAACAAATATGGACATTCTGTGAAAATCTGTACAGTGTAGGGTTATGCTGTGCCTTCACTCTTTGATGACTTGTCAGAAAACCACAAATTGCATGAGGAGCAGACCAAAAGTATGAGTCAAAATCTGGATGGTTGAGAGAATGAACCATTTTCCTCTGAATACCTTACCCAGAAAAATGCTCCGATCCCCGGTCTGATTCACCTCTCCCTCTTGCTAATCTGTTTTTTTTTTTTATATAAATTTACATATACAGTAGCAAGGCCGAATCCCAAGTTCACGCCAAAAATGTGACTCCTTCCCCTGTTACACTTGCATAAAACCCTTTAAGCCCCTCCCTACCCTTACCTCACTTCCTCCCAAACATCCCTCTATCCCATTTAACCCTATCCTTCCCTTATCCTCTTAATTACTGCTACTCTATTTATCTAGCTCCGCTGGAAGATGTCCCAGGACAAAACGGTCTGTTCCAAACCTCATAGATCTTAAGTTTTTTGCTACCTGGTATAAAGTAAGCAGAAATGAAAGAGAGAGATCCAGGCAGCACTGCTTGCAATGGAGCTTGGATAGAACACCATTCAGTGGTAAAGAATTTTTTTTATAATTTATCCAGTTTAACTATTTAAGGAGGGATGAGCGGTCCAGACAGCACAGCTTGCAGCAGAGTTTGAATCTGGACAGTATATAGTAATAAAGAAGTAAAGAAGTTTATTAGTATAATTCATCCAGCCAAGTAGACTTAGTCACATCACTGTGATGTGTAATGAGAATATCACATGATCCAAAGAGGTATTCTACATGAAGTCAAGTGTTCACCAGTAAAATGCAATCTCCCTCAGCACATTTTCCTAATGTTACATTTCTCTTCTGACGGTTACATTGTGAGATCACATTTCATGCAGCTACTGTGTCCTGCATTTCTGAGATGTTCCAATTTTCCTAACTCCTGCACAGCTGTGGAGTTAGTATATCTAAGTAGGGGAGTGTAGGAAGAAAATTACCCACACTCAGGATGCAAGGGGGCTTACCCTCCCACAAAAAAAACATAATTTTGTCGGTGTGCATTCTAGTGTTTCTGGGAAGTAGTTTTTGATCATGTAGAACTGACTAGCTTGCTTTTATTAATTTAAAAGTCAGCTCTCCAAAAAGGATCTGTTTCAAAGCTCACCACTCATTTACTGTAGATCACTTTTATCATGCCTTCGAAATAGTCAGAGAGACTAATCAGCACAACAGAGCCACAATGCTCTCTTCAGTGGATATTTTGGCTTCTGGTGTTGACTTTTTTAATTTTGTTCAATGCTCTTTATGTTTACCTTATTTACTTAACGATATGATCTATGGATCAATTTGATCATTGTCTAGGCTAAGATATTTTCAATTTCACTCCTTAGTACAGTCAAAACTATCCTTTATTAAAAGGTGAGATGTTGTGTAGTCACTTGTTAGGTAATACTGGCTAGAAATCATGACTATTTTCTCATTTAGTAAAACCTTATTAAGATTCATTATTTAGGCCTATTTACAACACATTCCTAACCACCTTTTTTACTGATCTCACTACAAAGTAGAGCAGAGTGATAAACACAGGGGGTTAATATCATATCACCAGAAGTTTTTGACATGTTATTACTAGTGCTCCTAATTTTTTCCAAACACCTTTATTGAATTATCACCTGTGGCATAGGCAATTTTACATTCATTTAAAAGTAATCACACTATAATTAACATAAACATTTTACTTCACATATATTGCTATATGTCATATAACATAAGCAACATTAAATAAATGATTCAGTTCCTGCCTTTTTTTTAAACAAAAAACATCTTTATTAAACCATTACTTACTACATAGGCAATCATACATCTATATAAATTAAAACAAGCCACACCAACTGTTTTACATCACAATCCATATTGGCACACACCCAGTTTCAGACATTATACAACACTTATAATCTACCCATTCTTGACCCTTGAGTTACCCTGTCGGTTATGTAAAATAGTAGAGTGTCCTATCTGTCCTGTTATTACCTTGACGCATGAATCCCAAATAGATTTGCTTCCTCTGCAGTTCCCTTCCATTAAAACCATGTTCTTTTAGCCATTACAGAAATAGTGAATAGAACAGAGTATCCAAAGTCTTGGTAGACCCTAGATGGGTGTCTGCAATGCTATGGACTTTGCCATGTGAAGATGACACATGATCTCCTAGCTTAATGAGTGCCATGCCTATGCCCATGGCCACATTTAAATTCATCCTGCATCTTGGGAAGGTGTTGGCAAACTGCTCCTTCCACTATTCAGGCAAGGGATTCATTATGACTTACTATGCTAACAGAAATGTAGTTCTGACCTTGGTGTGGTTAGCTTGCTTTGATATTGACAGTATCTTGTTACACTTCCTTAGCTTTTGGGTTATGTGCCTCCAGCACGTGTCTTATTTAATACCAATATTAGCAGATAGGGTTTCCAGGTAATGGTCTGTCTTATACAGGCTAAGGGTAATAGGTCATTGCATTAAGTGCTGTAGCTTTTAATTATCTTGAAAATATGTCTTGCTAAAACTGCAGTTGGTTCAGAGGCAAATGTTACATCAATATCTGCAGCTGTAACAGCCACACAGGATGATACTTCAAGTACAAATTATATGTACTGTATAATGTTTTTGAAGACAAAGGACAAATATTCTCTGAAGAGGTTGGCTGCTCACATGAGGGATGCCAGAGAGAGAGAGGTAGAGAGAATGGTTTAATAATAGTTGTTGTTTCCTTCAAAGAATTTAATTAATACCCTCCCAGAACTCTGCTGATTTGATTTGTTATGACTGGCCATGATGAAGAGATGAGTAGTGGATATTTTTATCCAGTTTATTTATTTATCATTTGTTAAACAGGTAAGTGGGCTTGTCTAGAGACCCTTTTCAGCCATGATCTAGGCCACAAAGGCAAAGGTAAATACATTATATATAAATAATTTAGTAGGGCCAGACAGTCTTTATGTTTTTTTGGAGATGGTATAAAAACAGACTGCACAGAGAAAATGTAAGCTTCACACAGGCAGTGCCATGAAGCCAGGACTGAACCCCAGACCATTGAGCCAACATACTTCCTTTTGCTAGCATTTGTTCTGCAATAAGCAGTAGATGTTCATAGGTTCATAGGTTCATACTAGGCTATCTGCCCTAGGGCATTTATAAGCCTAGCCAGAGTGTGTTTGGCTTTCGCCACCCATTTTAAATTAATTTTGCTATGCCTTTTTTTGAGGTTAGTATACTGTGCCTCTGTCTAACAGTGACACAGAAGTGATAGCCGGGGTAAACCTACGATCTCCCATCCACTCATCAAGATTCCTCTTGAAAAGAGTCAATGTGGGACTCTGCCTAACCTGGACTGGGATTTTATTCCAGAGTGAAGGGAGCCTCTGGGTTAGGAATCTGTCCCTCCAGCATGTCCTATTTATTTCAGTGTTGAGGTTCAAGTCTCTCGCTCGATGGGATTTGGATTTTCTGAGGTGCAGCATGTCCATTAATTCCGGGTTGGACATGGCTTTAGGCACAGATCGCCTCTGAGCAGGTGGTATGCCACTGAGTAGAGCTGGAGTTTCTTTAACGGCAGCAAATGGCATCTGTTTGAGCCCTTTGATCCTCTTGGTGAGGTACTTTTGGGGTCTTTCCAGTTGCTGCAGGTGTCTAGTAAGGTACATCCCAAAAGGGGCATTGTACTCCATTATGGGCCTGATGAGGGATGAGTAAAGAGGCACGATGACCTCCCCTGATCTAGATGTAAATCTCTTCATGATTAGGTGGGCTATATAAAATGTTTTTCTAACCACTTTGGCCACGTGGTTGTCAAATGAGAGATTGCTATCAACTTGGGTCCCCAGGTCCCTAATGACTTCTTCTGTACTTAATGGATTACCACCTATGTGGTAATTTGTGGGCACTTTGTTTTTGCCAAAGAGGATGACTATACACTCTTTGGTGTTTAGCTTGAGGCCATGGCTCTGGCACCAGTTGTCTGTTTCTATGAGGCCCTTTTGGAGGATGCTTGTGTCAGCTGGAGAGTTGATTATGGCACCCAGTTTGCAGTCATCTGCGAACTTGGTCAGCCACAGTCCTTCCGTGTTGGCCTGTACCGCCGAGAAATATATACCGAACAAGAGAGGTCCCAGTACTGAGCCTTGTGGGACGCCACTTGTAACTGGTTTGGAGTTTGACATGGCTCCAGCAATTCTAACCATGTGAGTTCTGTCCTTGAGCCAGTTTGCAACCCATCTAGTGACATAGGGGTTTATATTTAAGCTGGTGAGCTTATCTATAATGCCAAGGCTTTAGGTCCAGGTAGGCTGTATGGACTACCTTCCCCTTGACAATGGCCTTGGTGACTGTTTCAAAGAAATTGACCAGGTTTAAGAGGCAGGATCTGCCCTTAACAAAGCCAAAGTGGGTAGGATCCAGTGTCTGTAGGTCCCCAATAACTTTATTTATGAGGTCCATGATGATCCTTTCCATAGCTTTGCAGACCAAGCTAGTCAGGCTTATGGGGCGATAGTTTCCAGGATATGTTGAGGCACCACCTTTGTGGAGAGGGACCACTGTTGCTGTACGCCACTCTTTGGGTACATATCCTGTAGTAAGGCTAAGATTGAACAGTAGTTTTATGTTTGGGTTTAGCTCTTCTTGGAGTTCATGCACCATCTGGTCCCATTGATGCTGTGTTTTTGCTTTGGAGAGGCGGCTCTTACCTGAGCATCTGAGATGTCAGGGGCAGCACTCTGTTGGGATAGATATTTGCCCTTTGGTGGGAGGGGAAGTTTGCACTGAACCTGTCAGCTAGGATGTTGGCAATGTCTGTGGGCTCGGTGTATTTTTGTAATTTGACTAATTCTGAGCATATCTGGGAATTCCCACCCAGGTTCCTAACATAACTAAAGAAAGCCTTGTGATTATCCTTAGTGTCCTGTGCAATTTTTCTCTGCTGGCCTTAGACGATTTTATGAGTGCCCGTAGTTTTTTGCTAATACTGATCAGAGATGCCTTTCCTTTTGGGATTTTGCTCTGTCATGTAGTAGCTTCCTCTTTCTATTGTATAGTTTGTTTATGGCTGGGGTCCACCAGACAGGACGTCTGCCTTTGGAGGATTGGGTCTTGGTTTTATTTGGGATTGCATGATCCATGCATTCCTGAAGGTGTTCATAGAATGCATTTATAAAGGATTCTGCGGTCTGGGCCATATTTTCCACAGGCCCGGGGCTTTGAAGGATTCCGCTCGGTTTTGAGGCATGTGAAATTTGCTTTAGAGAAGTTTTTCACTGTGGTTTTCTGGGCAGGTGGGGTCGGGATGTGAATATCCAGTGAGATTAGTTTATGGTCTGATCTTACCAGTGAGGGATACACTTCTGGTCTGGAGCATAGTGTCCCCATGTTGGTGATGATCAGGTCCAGTATGTTTTCCCTCTTGTGGGAGTGGTAACAAGTTGTTCCATAGCATTTCAGTTTATAAATTCTAGGAACCTTTGGGCTAGGGTGTTGGAGCTAGAGTAATGCTCCCAGTCTATGTTTGGGTAGTTGAAGAATATAATGGTGTTTGGAGAGACCTTCATATTTTCCAGTATTCTCAGGAAGGCCAAGTGGGGTTCCTGTGTTTGGGAGGGTGGTCTGTAGCAGGTTATAAACTGGAAGGCAGTTTTACCCACTGTTAGTTGCACATGGACAGTCTCTGATGCTTTGTGCTGTGCCACCAACCTGGAGGTGTGGGTATCTTTGACGAATATTGATACTCCCCCTCTTTTTGTGGTTCGGTCCAGGTTTTGGGGCCAAAAAGCATGGTATGAGGTATAACCTGGTAGTGCTGGGGTGCTCTCGGGAGCATTGAACCAGGTTTCTGTTACTGCACAGATATCGATGTTCTCCATGCTAAGGAGAGTTTCGAGTGCGTGCATCTTGAGGTTTAGACTTTGAGTAGCATTACTCTTAGTTTCTTATCCCTTGTGATACCTATGGAGGTGGGTTTGTCTTTTGAGCCTTGCCTAAAAAAGGCACTATGGGGGTAGCAAGAGCCTTTGCCAATATCCGAAAGCCCAGGGGTGACAGGTGCAAGCCATCCCTAGCGAAGCATCGTGGCTTGTCGAGCATGTCATCCCAGGCTGACAGGCATTGGATCCCCTTTGAATGACACCAATACTTAAGCCAATTGTTGAAATTGACCATCTTGTCTTCATATTGTGGCATCATTCTTGGTGAGGGTAATATGCTACTCAAGGTCAGGATCATACCGGCCTGTGCTACATGCTCAGAGAGCTCCTCTATGTTTCTTTTCATGTAGTCCAGGGAAGTACGTCTCATGTCATTCACACCAGCATGGACAATGACTGAGTCATATTTATACTTGATTTGGAGTGACCTGAGTGCTTGTGTTATGTGGCGGATCCTAGCGCCTGACAGGCAGCTCACCATGACCTTCTCCTTGTTCAGCCTGGTGTGCCTGACGATAGAGTCACCTATTACAAGTGTATCAGGTGTGTTGTTTAGCCTTAAGGGCTGTGACTGTTCGGCACACTGGCTTTGTGAGCTATGTGTTGCATGTGTTTTGTTTTGGGGTAGCAGTTGCTTGGGTGTCTGCTTTGGTGGTCTCTGCTGCTTAGGCAGATTTTTATTTAGAGCCTCCGAGTATGTTTTTGTGTGTTTATGTGTTTGGTTTGTTGTCATGGTAGGTCTA
>NC_056731.1:65580149-65720149 GCF_019279795.1 Protopterus annectens
TGATTTAATGTCAGATTAAATATGATAAGCATGGAAAAGGATCAGAGAGATCCTCTTACTGCCATATTATTCCCATATTTCTGATTGTTTAAATAACATGTAGCAGCATCAGTAATGGAAGGAAAAAAGTACTCATATGATGAAATTTGATTGCAACCACAATGCATACACATCTTAACTTAATAATACATGAGAAAGCAGTCTAGCAAAAGCATAATAGGAATATATAGCTCCAATCAGCTGCTACTGAAAGAATTAACAATTTTGGTACATACTCAAAGAAGCAAGAAAATCTGTACCAAAACACAGCCGTATGTCCACAAACAAAACAGGAACCACTCTTGTAAAATCCAAAAGTTTTATTTGTATAATAGGAAAGTACTAGTAAAACGTGAAACCAGAGCTAAAAAAACACAAAGAACTGCAGACAATGGTACTGATGGTCAATAAAGACGCTTTCGTCTCAACAAGACTTCTTCAGAACAAACAATAAAGGTACTCAACCGAGTATTTTTTGAAGCATCAGAAATTAACTATTAGGAAGTTTTAAATGACTTTAGTCATTTGTTTTAACTTTTTTCAACATTTTTAATATTAAACATTATCTTTCATTATTGATTCACTGTTTTACATTTATAGTAAATGGTTTATTTGTAAATTGTTTTTGTTTTTTTAATTTCAGTGATTTGTTTCATTTTTCAATTAATTTTATGATTTCATTGGTTAATTGATTTTCAAACAGCAGTATGAGGTATATTTATGTTACTTGGTTGAGTACCTTTATTGTTTGTTCTGAAGAAGTCTTGTTGAGATGAAAGCATTGAATAAAGCTTTTTATATGCTAAAGTATTCAACTTTTCAGTCTTTATTGACCATCAGTACCATTGTCTGCAGTTTTTTTAATAGGCAAGTACTTTCACTAGTAACACTAGCTTCAACAGACCATAATAAAACAATGAAATCAAACAAATCTAAATATATATAACATCATTAATTAAAATGCAAACTGACATTTCACATAAAATGCATTCATAGTCTCACAGCAGCAATTAAAACAACCTACACATCTCCTTAAGGGGACATGCATAGTACAAACCTATTAAGACAGACCTCGGGTATAGCTATGGGCACATCCTGTGTCAATAGCTATGCCAATATGGTCATGGTTCAGTGGGAATGTGATACCGTTTTCAGATTTCAGGCATTTGGACAACATGTACATTTCTACCGTTGATTTGTTGATGATGTGTTTCTGTTGTGGACAGGCACACTCTCTGAGTTACAGTGTTTTATACATTACTTGCATGGAACTACTACTTTTTCTGAAGTGTTCTGTGTCTTACTCAACATATAAGGTGGAGTATTTGGATGTACAGATTAATAGACAATTTGATGGTAGGTTCATTACTAAGTTGCTTCGTAAAAAATATTATAGGGTGCCATATGTACACAAAACAAGTATGCAAACAGCACATGTATTTCGTAATGTAGTTAAAGGATAATCAATGAGAGTTTCTAGACTTTATGCTGTTGACAGTGAATTTGTTCAAGGGTTAATAGATTTGAGGCAAGATTTGAGTAAATGGGGATATAAGTAGAGAGAAATTCACAAGGGCATAAATCTAGCTACTACACTCAAAAACACAAGAGCTAAACCTTATTTTTCATCACCCAATAGGAATGATGGTTTAGTGGGAGGCGATAGTAATGACCCAAGTATCTCTATAGCATACACTAGTGATACAAGAGCTGTGAAAAATAATAACACAGTTTCTGTTGCAAAAAGTTAGGCTCACCAAGACCAGGCCTAGTTAGAATAATTATTACTTGGTTTCCATCATTGTCTGTTGGGCATTTTTTTCAGACTAATGTGAATAAAATGATGATTCTGTACAACCAATCTACTTTTTGGATGTATCAAGATTTGCCAACTTTGGTCAGGGATAAAAGGAAACCATTCTCTCACATAAAGAAACAATTGTGTTAAAAAGTATATGCATCACTAAATTTTAGAGAATCACCCTTTCAAATCCTTAGATGACACAAAAGTAGAACTGTGAGCTCCAGACTTACTAACATGAGCTCTAATCAGACACAGTAAGTCAATGATGGACTTGGACATTAAGTACTTTCTGGGGGATGAAGAGTGAAGGTCTCCCTGCAATTGTTATACATGTTTTAAGCTTCAACAAAGCTATAAAGAACCATGTCATTATACCCAAGTATGTGGATGCGAAATTTTATGTTTTCAAAAATTGCAGCATTCAAAGAATAAACATTCCCTTTTTTCTACATACAAATGTTGTAAAAAGTATGTGCAGCTTTGATATTACAAAAGGATGATATAAAACCTTTAGATAAAGCCATAGTTCTAAATGGCAGAATTGTTCTTTTGAAGGTGAAGATCAATAAATAGTTAATCCTCCAGATTCACTATTCTTCCATAAAGGACTAGCTTAGTCCTGCATGGAAGCACCCGTTTAGGAGCAGCATGGCAGCTCGCCATGCATATTAATGAAGGAGCAGCATGGCAGCTCACCATGCATATTAATGAAGGCGCGCTGCCTGAGCACCTAAACAGACACGGGGAATGTACAAGTGCAGGGGGCATATCTGAGAGCAGACCTCTCAGAATATACATGCCCCTGCAATCAAGAACAGCAGTTTAGCAATAAGAATGAGCAAGACCACTCATAGGTGCTTGCATACCCCCAGTAACATCCCCCCAAGTTTATAAGAGCAATAGTTAAAATATAAAATATAAACAAGCTAATTTTTTTATCAAACAGATAAAATTTAACCGTAGGTGCATGGTTTTGCCCATTGCTTAGCTACATATACTGCAGCTTAAATGGCACAAGAGGATAAATATCAAGATATATGCAAATGAAGCAGTACTGCAGTAGTGCAGTGGGCAGACCATTCGCCTTATGAGCAGTCATTCCCGGTTTGAGTCTCACTCCAGTACATTCCATTTTCCATTGTCAAATCACTTTATGAACAATATTTTTTGTTGCATAACCTACTAAATACATATATTTGTGAATTGGAATACTGCATTTGTTTGCACGGGTTAAGCAATGCACATACAGGTTAAGCAATATTGAAACTAACTCACTGTAAGCATATTTAACCGGAGTCTAGCACTGCTTACCTTCAAGCAAACCCACGCAAATCCACTTACAATTGCTTAAAAGTGCCTTAATTGCTCTGTATGCAACAGCTGCTGTTCTGGCCAGAAACAAAATAACTGACCTTTGCAGGTCTTGAACCCAGGACCCTGTATACTATAGTCACAGTAGTTAACCACTAAGCCATCACAGCAGTACATAAGACTGAGGTATCACCAAACAGATCCTAAATATAGGAAAATCAAACTTAACATGTGAAAGGAATCTATATACAGTTTTATGCTGTATAACCTACTATATAACATAAATATGTGAACTGGAGCATTGCATTAAGTCCAGATGTGAGGTGTCATTGTAATAAAGTGTTGAAATCCCCTAATAAAGGACCCCATACAGTGTACGTACACATGAATCATGGATATCCAACACATATATAACATGTAATGAATAATAAATCAATGCCAAACAGTGAATAGTATGCAAATTAAAAATTAAGCAATGCTAAGCATTGCACAGCCCTGCTTACTAGGCATAAGCAATGTGTAGGCCAGCTAAATCAGTTTGCCCATTGGTATACCCCTTTAAGCAATGCCAGCATTAGGTAAGCAGGTTTGCCCATTGCTTAGCATTTTCAAAACTGTCTAATCACGGCAAAGTGCAGGAAATCGGCCCTATTTAAATCCAACAGGTGGGAATACATCTCATAACTGGTTGCAGCTTCCTCGTGTAGGCACTATGACTGGTATGGGAGAGGGATTGTGCTTTCGCGAGCAGCGCTGGGGCTACCAGGATTCCAAAGTCATGGCAGGACTCATTGTTAAAGACCATGACTAGAGACTGCTACAGGGCCAGTACCAGGGATCCCAATATAAAGCAGAAGCCTGGGACCAACTCGCCCGTGACCTCTCCAGTGCCACTGGCATACCTCAAACTGGTACAGCAGGTCAGGCATCACTATGCCGACCTGAAGCGGAGAAAGAGGGATCTCTTGGATCAGTGGATCCAAGAGGCTAGGAGGACAGGGGATGTCTCAGCCGTGTGTAAGTATCTGTCCACTACCTGTTTAATAATTGCCAGCTCATGTATATTATGGATAGGTATGGCTAAATATTCCTCGTCTGTCTTTGACAAAAGCAGATGAGCAGGCTGTGAACCATGAAGCCTATGCCTGTAGATTGCAGTAGTTGCGTTGCGAGGCAGATTAGTAAAACTCTTGCATGTACTGTTATAGGAAATAAATCTAAAAGTAGTAGTAAGTTAATTGCCTGTATAAAACCTGTATTATTTAAGGCATGTACTGCATACACCAGAGAATTTGGCAGGAAGAGTCTCATATATGTTATATGTAAATAAAAGGATAACAGCCTGACAATAAAGGACTAACTGCTGGACTGTATGTGTTTACTCTGGTATCATATGGTAATGTAGAGTTGCAATCTCTTACTAGTACTGTTGTATTAAGCACTGTTACCCACACTGTGCTACATAAATAAAATGTGTAGGAATGTCTGTATATGACTGTTGTAATCACAAGAGTTCATATTGTACAACTGAGAGAGACATAGACAGAAAACAGTGCAAAGATAGACAACATAATCCAAATAGCACACTCAACTGAGATGTGAACTATTGTATTTTTAGCGCATACAGGCAGGGTTTGAATCCTGGGAGTGGTAGTAAGCTGAATGAAGAATCATATCCAACAACTGTACAGATATGTCCAGAATGCCCAGTTAATTGGCCCATATCTGCTGCCTGTCACCCTGTCTCCCTGACAAATCAGTGGGATGATCCCAGATGTTTAGACAGCAAATAATGAAATACAACTGATTGTCAGACATCTATAAGAACAAACCTGTCACTCTAGCAACTCCCCAAAATGTTATGAGAGTAATAAGCCAAGTATGTCCCATCACCAACGCCATGTTGTGAAGCTGTGACCAGAGTGTGTGCAGTAACAGAGTTAGACGTATGTGCATAATACTAATGTGGAATCTGGTAATATGTGTGGCAATCAAGTAGTGCTAACAAACATTGCCCCAACAGGTCTGTCAGATACAAAATCTATGCCTAGAAATAAAAGATTGAAATCTTGGACTGGTACTGTTTACTTTGGTATTGTATGGCATTGTTAGTGTTGCAGTTACTCTGAATAATAAGTTATTACTCATCACCGTCACCCACACTGTGCTACATAATAAAACTGTCCAGGAAATCCTGTATAAGAGTGTTGTAATTACAAGATCAGATTGTAAAACCACAGGAGACTTATAGACAGAAATCAGAGAAGAGATACACAGCAATATCTATATAGCACACTTAACTGTGATGGACACTGTTTTATTTTTAGTAGACACAGCCATGGTTCGAAGCCTGGGAGTGGTAGTAAGCTGTATGCAGAATCATACCCCTCAAGTGCATAGAATTGTCTAGAATGTCCAGTTAATTGACTTATATCTGCTGGCTGTTATCCTGTCCCCCTGGCATATCAGCATGCTTATCTCTGACATATAGGCAGCATTTCATGTCATATAACTGACTGTCAGGCCTGTACATATTTGGAAAATGTCAATGAAAACAAACCTGTCATTGTACAACTCACCAAAGGTTTAAGAGGGCAATAGTCAAAATATGTCCCAGTTCACCTACATGTGGTCAAGACATGCCCAGAGTGTGTGCAATAAGAGATGGACAGGTATATGCATAACATCAACCTGGAATCTGGGAATATGTGTAGAAACAGTAAGGTAGTGTTAACAAACAATACCTCCACAGGTATACCAGGTAAGAGGCGTATACTGCAGGTAAAACTCAGTTCATGTATATAGTTGTCTACATCCATACCACTGTCCAAACTAAGACCATAGGGTAGTGTAATAATACCTGTAAGGTACAGATCACAGCACTGACTAGGAAAGTAATGAGAACTACAGGAATATACTAGTTGTTAATTGGCATCTTACCCCCCCCCCACCATATCTGCAACAATAAACTAAATACACAACTCAATCGATATGGTTTCCATTAAATCTACTGTTGGGACATATGTCCTATTGTTTGATAAATATTTAAATTTGTTTCTATGCATGTGCCATGTTGAAATACTCCCACATTGGTGGCAGGCTGCCTTCAATGTACCTGCATGCTGTTGTAATGGCCACTGTGGTTCCATATATGCATGTGTTCTGTTTGCTATGCAACTGTTCCGTATCTGGAATATCTATGCATGCTGTTATACCTAATCCTGAAATGTGTTGACTATTACTAACCCACATATGTTGTAAAATTGAAACACCATAGCACGTTTGGGAAGGCCGGTCCCAGCAGACCCACCTGTCCCACCACATCTGGCTGTGGCACTGGGCACCAGCACTTCTAGGGCCGATCCTGGGACCTCCTCATCTGCTGGTCCTGCACCACCTTTGGGTGGAACTACCTCAGGGGATAGGGCTCAACTCCCTCCTGGGATCAGGCACGGACAGGACACTGTCACCTGTCACCAAGTCCGGGGCATGGTGCGTAGCGAGCTCTGCAGGGAGTTTGGAGATCAGCTACGCCAGCTTGAGGGCCGAGTGTCACAACTAGAGGGTTGGGATGGCCCTCCTACTCAGCCCCCAGCACAGCCACCTTCAGAGCCATGAAGATGCAGTGGAGACTGTCCATGGGTGGGGACCTCAGTCCCACTGTTCCCACTAGGGGACTTATGGGCTTCTGATTTCCAAACATCCCTCCCCATCCAAGGTGTTTACCCCCCCACATGTGTCATATACTGCCCCTGTATGCTGTCCTGTCTGTCTTGTCTGTTATCCTACCTAATCTACCTCCCCACATATACCTACTATCCCTCCCCAACATCCCACTCTCACCTAAAAAAAAAAAGGGCAGTCTGTTCCCAAAAAAAAAATCTCGCCCCATACATAGCTGTCAATTTCGCAGACGTGTCCACTAGATATATGTAATCTGGTGTAATTGGCTTCACAACATATTATTGTTGTCCTCACCCCTCTCTTAGGGGTATGAGTGTCCAAATCTACCTCCAAATCGGTGTATATGCACAGCTGTTGCTGTAGAAGAAATGGGCAGCTATGGACCTTCCCTATACCTGTCCTGCATATCTCTAGCTATTTTCCCTACTGTCGCTCCCTCTTTGTGCACATTTTGCCACTTTCCTATCAACCCTTTTTCATTTCTTTTAAAGAAATTTGTGTGGGGGTAAGTGGTAGTAAGCACTTTTAAGCAGTCCAATGCCTATCTGTGGTATGGGACACATGTGTGTTGGCCCTACAAATGTGTGAGCCGATAGGGTACCATACACTGGAGCAGCATGTAACATCAGATAGAACAGGACCAAGAACAATGACATCTACCACAGTCTGTACACAGACCAAGGTACGTATTCACAATACACATACTGTCGACAATCACCATAAGTACACAGACCCCACTACTGTACACACAACCACAGAATTCCCAGGTTATGTCCTCAGAAATAACCCCTACTAAACATAACAGATCTAGCAGTCTGATATCTGACTGGCTTGTTATCAGGTATGATGTCAATAAATAATGGTGTACAGAACATATGCACCTCTTACTGCATGACATATGTACAAAGGTTGACCGACTTGTGGCTGGAGCCACAAACACTGGGCCAATATTGGCATGTTGCTGTGATACCCTCATACATTTACTGTTGTAACATGGATTGTTATGACATATGTCCTATGAGGGATATGAAGTCAGTAACTCTCATGACTGTCACCATGTACTGACTGCAATCCTCAGACTATGCTTCTGCAGTTCTAAAATAGGTGATCTGTGAGTAACACAAGAAACATAAGACTCCAAACACTGGCCAGTCTGCAGGTAACCCTACAGGTGGGAGTTTCCTCAAACACATAACACTGTCATGACAGGTATTAAATCATGTAGACCAGCCATATCCACACAAACCCTGTTAAACCAACATTACTCCAAATGCAGAAGAGCAACACTTACATTCTGTAGTCATGTCTGGAACATCCCCCTCCTGTTTGCTGGCCTGTCCCCACAGTGTATGTTGTTAGAGGTATATCCCACTACCATCTGTGATGCTGTTTGCCAAACACCGACTTGAGATCCTGCTCACAGTGAATGAAAAGGGTCAACACCCACATGATGTTCCTAGTTATAGGAGTGTGCTTCCATGCAATTGGCTATGGGAATGTTACCACAGCTGTTCCACATGCAATCAACTAGTGGGGGACTGCAATTTGTGCAGAGGCCATCAGTTGATCATGAGCATCACTTACAAAACACAAGCTGCTGCCTAGGCAAAACAGGTGTACTTCACCACATCCACCAGAGAGGGAGTGAGAAAGACAGACAGAGACAAAGTAAGACAGGGAGGGGGTGGGAGAGTAAAACCTAAGCATGTTTGTGTCACACACTTACCAGTACAGCATTTCAAACCCCTGCCTGACTATGTATTGCTAGCACATGTCTATGCAGTTATTGCATGCACCACAGAGCTTATATGTTGGGCAGCTGTCCAAAGATATATTTGTTGATGAGTGACATCTGCAACAGTGATAAAGGAGGGATAAGGTATGTGTAGTACACATGTCTGTCCACATGAACAGGTGTCAAGGTCGACACAGCCACATTCTCCCAGGGACTCACACACATTATCACAGATGGCAGGGTCAAGATTAGACTTCCTAACTAGCTAGTTTGCCACAATATAGTAATACACAGGTATCACATGCACCACAGGGGTTATCAGGATGATATATGGGCAAAGGGTATGTCAAGATGTCTGACATCAGAAGTCATGCTTCAGTAGGCCACTGGGAGGTGTAGTGAGTGTGAATGGCATCCAAATCATTATACTCCACACACACACACACACACACACACACACACACACACACACACACACACACACACACACACAGGTTGCCAATACTGACATGCATGGGTGTATTGCTTCACAGGTGTGTAGTGGTTGACTGTGCCAGAAGGCTGTACAAGGCTAGGTAAAGGGTATAACCTTGGCATCATGCCACATGAAAATAGTCTGTAGTGTGGCTCAGGGGTGTAGTGTTTGGATTGGCCCACACAGGTGGATATTGTATTCACCATCCAGTCATCTGGGTTACTATTGTGGGTGGCCAGTGCTGTGCAATGCTTGCCATGTATGTGTTCTATAGTCCATGACATGGACGGTGTCTGGGATGTGCACACGTTCCACATGCATGTTCTGTGACATGTGGAAGTGTACCTAGGGTGTCTGGGGCATGTTGTGTAGACAGATTGTTATCATCAGATGTGCCATTCCTGGCCTCATGCGGTGAGAATGGGCAATGGACACCAGGCTGACCCTGCACCTACATTGACAGCATGATACAGGTATTCCTTGGTGTCAGTGGCATCTGCCCATATAGGGCATGTGTATAAGGCATGTTATGACCTTTGTGGGTTACATTTGCTGGCACTACAGTTGTTGCAGGTGTCCAGTGGGGAACATAGTGAAGGAGCACTGTATGCAATTATGTGCTTATTGTAGGGATGGGACAGGGTGCCACGCTCTCTGTAGTCTTCTGCTATTACACCATGGTTACTATCTGTGGGCAATATGCAGGGAACTACCAACATAGTGGTTGTTGCCTAGCCAAGTGTGTTTATGTATGAGACATGGGTTGAGACTGTTCTCTGGGTAATACAAGCGTTGCCTAAATTGTTCACCAGGCCTTGATGTCACATGTAGGGGTATGGATTGTCTACCCCAGCCTCTTTGCTGTTTGACATCTGTTATCCTTGTAAGGTGGACATTGTGACATGTAACAGGCCCACCATATAAAAAAATTTGCAAAACCTGCTCCACAATGAGTCCAGTTGTTACACACTCACAGCCACCTCCACACAGGATACGAATGACAAACACACACACACACACACACACACACACACACACACACACACACACACACACACACACACACACACACACACACACACACACACACCAAATCTCACAATTGCCATGTCTGGGATTGGAACTGCTACCTAACTAGTACATCATACTACAGCATTACACAGTTATAGCAAGCATCAAGGAGATTACTAGGCTACTCCTTCCCCAAAGGTGTATTTCAAAGTGAATGACATCAGCAGGCTTGCCATAGAAGGGCAATGGAGGTTGTAGTGACTGTGAATGGCCTCAAAAGCATTGCTCACTACATATGTTCATAGGGTCGTACGTTGATACTAGGCTATAGGCCCTAGGGCCTATACATGCCTAGACATGACAATTCCCTGACTTTGACTTCCTACAATATTTACTTCCCTGCACCCCTGTCTACCAGGGCCACTGACATGATCCCCGGGGTAAATTTCCTATCTCCCATCCAATCATCCAGGTTCCTTTTGAAGAGGGCCAAAGAGGCGCTCTGCTTGACATGTATGGGCAGTCTATTCCAGAGTCTGGGGAGCCACTGGGTTAGGAACACATCCCTCCTGCATGCATTGTTCATTGTGATGACCAGATTTGGATCCCTGGAGCATGTGGCTGTGAGGGTTTGGAATTCTCTAAGTGTAGCATGTCTAACAGCTGTGGGTTTGACATGGCATGGTATGTTAAGCAGAGATCGCCTTTGTGAACACAATATATGACAGTGTATAGCTGGATGATTTTCAGACAGTCAGCATAGGGCATCTGGTTTAGGCCTGTGGTCATTTTGTGAGGTATGTCTACAGCCACTCCACTTGTTGCAGATGTGTTGTGAGGTACATATGTAACAGACCATTGTAGTCTGTACTGGGTGTTCTGAGAGATGACTACAGTGGGACAATGGTCTCCTTTTCCTGGATGTAAAGCCCTTAGTGGGAGGTGTGCCACATAGGTGGGTTTCCTGACTGTTGTGGTAATGTGGTTATCAAAGGTGAGACCACTGTCCACCTGTGTCCCTAAGTCTGTTATCACACTTTAGGTGTTTAGTGTGCTGCCACTTGCGGGGTACTTCACAGGTACATGTCCCTTCTCAATGAGGATAACTATACATTTCTTGGCATTGATCTTGAAACCATGGGTCAGGTAACAAGCATGTCTTTCTGTAAGGTCGTTCTGTAGAATATCCACATCATGTGGGGATTCAGTATTGGCTCCCAGTGTGCAGTCATCTGCGACCTTTGTTTGCCAGTGTCCCTTACTGTTGGACTGTACTTCAGAGCAGTAGATGCCAAACAAGGGCAGTGCCAGGACTGAACCCTAAGGTACTCTAACTGTCACATGTCTTGTTTGGGGCTCGGGTTGGTGTCACCTACATTTACTGTGTGGGTTCTGTCAGTACAGCAGTTGGCAGCCCATCGGGTGACATAGGGATTGAGGCCTGCTTGATACATTTATCTATGATTCCAGACTGGGGGATGGTGTTGAAGGGCTTGGCGAGGTCTGGATAGGCTGTGTGAACCACCTTACCCTCATCCACAGCTCTGGAGATGGATTCACAGTTGTCATTCAGGTTGAGGTGACATGATCGGCTCTTCACAAACCCAACCTGGTTAGGGTCCAGTGTTTGCAGGTTGCCAGTGCCTTTGTTTTAATTTCCATAATACATTCCATGGCCTTGCAGATCAGGCACATCATACTGCTGGGGATGTAGTTCCCAGGATCCAAGGTGGACCCCCTTGTGGACTGGGATAACTGTAGCTGTGTGCCCCGCAGTAGGCATGAAGCCTGAGGTGTGTCTATGATTAGACATGGTACATAGGTATGGTGCCAATTCAGTATGTAGTTCATGTAGTACACAGCCCAGGATGTTGACTGGTCCCATGGCTGTTGTTGTCATAGCTCTGTAGAGTGTGTTTTTTTTACCTATGTGGCCATCATTACTGGAATATGGCAATCTATCCATGTTGAGATTGGCCCTTTGGGGGTTGGGAAGGGGGTGCAGTTGTCACTGAATCGATCTGCCAGGATATTGGCAATATTCCTGTGAGCAGTATATTTAATACCATCCTGTTGTAGCTCACAGCAGTTCTGAGCATTGCCATTTAGATTCCTCACATAGCTATTGAACACCTTGCAGTTGTTTTTGGCATCTTTGGCTATATTATGTTTGTAACTAGCTTTGGTGGATATTATAGGTTCATAGGTTCATAGGCAGGTACTAGGCTATCTACCCGAGGGCATTTATAAGCCTAGCCAGAGTGTGTCAGCTTTCGCCGCCCCATTGATTAATTAACTGAGCCTCTGTCAAGAAGAGCCAATGAAGTGATCCCAGGGGTGTATTTTCTGTTACCCATCCACTCGTCAAGGTTTCTCTTGAAGAGTGTTAGTGAGGGGCTCTGCCTAATGTAGTTAGGAATTTTGTTCCAAAGCATGGGGGAGTCTCTGTGACAGGAATCTATCCCTCCAGCATGTTCTATTTATTGTTGTGGCAAGGTTTAGCTCACTAGAGTGAGTGACTCGCAGTGACTTGGATTTCTTTAGGTGGAGCATGCCCATCAATTCTGTGTTGGACATGACTTTGTACGTCAGGCAGAGATCACCTCTGAGTAAATGATATGTGACTGAGTACAGCTGGAGTTTTTCCAGTCGGGCTGCATAGGACATATGTTTGAGGCCAGTAATCCTCTTGGTGAGGTATGTTTGTGGTCTTTCCAGCTGTTGGAAGTGTCTTGTGAGGTACTTCCCAAATGGGATATTGTACTCTATGATGGGTCTTATGAGTGATGAGTAGAGGGACATTATAACCTCTTTATTTCTAGATGCAAACTCTTTAGTAATTAGATGGGCTACATAGAAGGATTTCCTAACTACGTTGGCAATATGATTGTCAAAGGAGAGATTACTATCTACCTAGGTCCCCAGATCTCTTATTACCTGTTCTGTATTAAAGGGGCTGCCACCTATGTGGTAATTCATGGGTGTTTTGCTTTTCCCAAATGGGATGACTATGCATTTTTTGGCATTTAGCTTGAGATCATGATTTTGACACCAGGTGTCCATCTTAGTAAGGCCCTTTTGGAGAATGTTCGTGTCAGCCAGAGAGTCAATTATGGCTCCCAGTTTGCAGTCATCGGCGAACTTGGTTAGCCATAGTCCTCCTGTGTTTGCCTGTACTTTTGAGAAGTATATGCTGAACAGTAGGGGCCCCAGGACCGAGCCTTGTGGGACACCACCTGTGACTGGTTTAGAGTCAGACCTGGAACCTGCTATTCTTACCGTGTGAGTTCTGTCTGTAAGCCAGTTGGCAACCCATCTCATGACGTAGGGGTTTATGTTCATGCTGGTGAGTTTTTCTATAATTCCAGAGTGGGGAATGGTGTCAAAAGCCTTGGCGAGGTCAAGGTAGGCTGTGCAAACTACCTTCCTCTCATCTATGGCCTTGGTGACTGTCTCGAAGAAGTCAACCAGGTTTACTAGGCATGATCTGCCCTTAGCAAAGCCAAACTGGGTCAGGTCAAGTGTTTGGAGGTTCCCAATATCTTTGTTAATGAGTTCCATGATGATGATGTGTTCCATAGCCTTGCAGAATAGGCTAGTCAGGCTTATGGGGCGATAGTTACCAGGGTCAGTTGTAGAGCGGAATAACCACTGCTGTGCGTCAATCTATGGGCACATAGCCTGTGGAGATGCTGAGGTTGAATAGTGTGTTTAGGTGGGGGGTTAGTTCATTCTGTAGTTCGTTCAAGATGCAGCCTGGGACACCATCTGGCCCCATTGATGCTGTGCTTTTGGCTTTTGAAAGGGCTATTTTCACCTGTGCTTCTGTGATTTCCGGGACACTACACTTTTCTGGTATTGTTGTGGGCCCTTTTGGGGGTGAGAGGGTGGGTGAAGTTTGCACTGAATCTATCTGCCAGGATGTTGGCAATATCAGTGGGTTCAGTATATTTTGTGCTATTTTGCACTAGCTCAGAGCATATCTCCAAGATTCGTGACATAGCTAAAGAAGGCTTTGTGGTTATCTTTCGAATCCTTGGCTATTTTTCTTTCGAAGTTAACCTTGGAGGATTTTATGAGGGACCTTAGTTTCCTACTGATACTGATCAGAGATTATGAGGGATCTCTGCCTCTTACTGTAGCTGGTAAGGGAGTATTTTGCATCCTGGAAATTCCCCTGTTTCTGTTTCTGTAACAGTTTCCTCCTTTTGTTGTACAGTATGTTTATGGCAGGGGCCACCACATTGGCTTCCTTTTCTTGGTGGAGAGCATTTTAGTTCAATATTGGATAGCATAATTCATGCATGAGTGGATGTGCTCATACAGTGCCTTCATGTATGATTCAGCAGTCATCCTTTCAGTTCCCATCTGCATGGATATCATGACGTTAGTCACATCTGACATGTGTAGCATGACATTGGCTTTGGAGATGTGTGTTACGGAGGTTAACTTACTGGGGTGTGGAGGAGGGATATTGATGTTAAGGGTGATTAGTTCATGGGCAGACCTGACCACCGATGGGGTGCCCATAGGTGTGGAGCATTGATTTCCCATGTTGGTAATGACCAGGTCTAGGATATTTGAGCCCCGGGTGGGACTATGGATTAATTGATCCAGGGCATTGGGAATTATGGCTTCCAAGAACCGTTGGGCACAAGTGTTGGTACACAAGTAGTTTTCCCAGTTAATGGCAAGGTAGTGTAAGTCACCCAGTATTAGGGTGTTTGCTTGTATCATATTTCACAGTATGTTTCAAAAGCTGTAGTGGGTATCATGGGGCATGGTGGGGGATCTGTAGCAAGCTATACAATTTGGAATGCAGTCTAACCTACTGTTAGTTGCACCGGGGGCATTTCAGACACATTCTGTTGGGCAAGTAGCCGGTTGGTGTGAATATCCTTGGTGAATATGGACACTCCTCCACCTTTATTGCTTTGGTCCTGGTTTGGTTGCCAACAGGTGTGGTGAGAGCTGTGCCTGGTATTACAGGGGTGCTTTCTGGAGGCTTGGATCAGGTCTCTCTTACTGCACAGTTATCAATGTTCTCCATTTGTAAGTGTGCGTAGTGATTGTGAATGGCCAAAAAAAATTGATCCCTACACACAGAGTTTCACAGATGCCATGTCTGGGAATAGAACTCCTACCTAACTAGTTTTTCACACTACAGCATTACACAGTTATAGGATGCACCACAGTGATTACTGGGTTACTTCTTCCCCAAAGGTGTATTTCAAAGTGAATGACGTCAGCAGCCCTGCCAAAGTAGGGCATTTGAAATTGTAGTGAGTGTGACTGGCCTAAAAAGCATTGATCCCTACACAGACAAACACACCCGCACACACACACACACACACACACACACACACACACACACACACACACACACACACACACACACACGCACACACACTTGCCATATCTGGGATTAGAGCTGCAGCCTAACTAGTACATCACACTACAGCATTACGCAGTTATAGGACACGCCACCGAGATTGCTGGGTTAACACTTCCCCAAAGGTATATTTCAAGGTGAAGATATCAGCAGGCTTGCCATAGTAGGACAATGGAGAGTGCAGTGTGTGTGCATGGGCCATAACCCATTCATCTAGAGGCAGACACACAACGCTCAGGCACACACAGGTTTATATTCCACAGGTACGTGTATGCAACTTCTAGATGACTACTGACTTGTACAGTCATGTTACACAGTTAGGACAAGCACCACAGACACTATAGTGTTGATGATACCAGAGGCAAATGTCTACGGTGATTGACATTTGCACATCATGTGGTTTTAGCCAATTAGATGTGTGCTGGGTAGGACAGGCCTCATGATGGGAGGCTCCTTGTCACTGTCACTCTCTTCCACACATCTATGTATGTGTATTTTTGGCCTATTATAGTGTGTTGTCCTTAGATATATGTGTGTATTCCTATCCAATGTGTGTGCAAAGCATGACTGGTGTGTACTAAAGAGTGTATGCACTAACATCTGCGACTGTCAGATATGTATGGTCCACTGTTGTTGCCAGACATGGGCTTCATTTCTGTATGCGTGTAAGCATGCCTAGTATGACCTTTCAGTATTTTGTTGTCTGACATGGCCTTCATTTCTCTAAGTGTGGAAGCATGCCCAGTATGAAGTTCTGTATTGAATGTGTGAATCCATTCCAGGTAGATTGTACACCAGTGCAGAATTTTGTGTTCTACACCTACAGCTAGTGAACTGTTTCTGAAGGATATCTGTAGATCGGTTAACAATATGGGGTCAAAATGGGCAAAGGATAGTGAGTTACTGTAGGTAATTGTGTTTGTGCTGCTTCTGCTACATGGTCCTGGTTTTTGCAGAGATATTCAGACATATGTACTGTTTTATACTGTGATGTTTTATGTCAAGTACTGTTGGGTATACTTATTTACTTGCAGTGATGTCCTGGGGAACACATGCTGAATGCAGCTGTGTCCAGTATTGTGGTCAGCAACCTACATATTCTTGCACAATCATGCCACTCTGGAGGGGAAGCTGCAGATACTTGCTGCTGGGTCTATGTAAATGATTCAGCACCTTGGTACAGTGGTGGCAGAGGATTCCATGCTTCTACATCCATCCACGTGACAGTATTGCCATATCCTACTGTGGCCATACCTCACAGCTGTACAGATTCACACAGGTTACCCAGAGGCAGGGGTCATAATTCTGGACATTACTCCTTCACATTGTGGTTTACAAGCAGGTTTGTAGCCACCCATTCTTGTGTTTGCAGCCAGGGATAATATGATCACACGGCTGAGTTTGGGAATTCACACACTCCATGCCGCCCATGCTCCTACCCTCCTCTATTATTCTATCCTCTTCCATACATTATGTGAACATTACCTACCCCGCTCACTAGGTGGTGCTTTGATGTGTATGTACGTGTAGTCTATAGCACCCGCTACCTCTGGGTATTCTGCTATTTGATGGAAGAGACGCATATTGCTGGCCAATGCCTCACGGGTGTTGTGGAACTATACGTGCTCACCGGCATGTGCTGACATGGCATCCAGGAATTGGTGGAGTACCCTGCATGCTGATGCCTGTGAGATCCCCATGATATCCCCAGTTGGCCTATGGAAGGTACCTGTGGCTAGTATTCTTAGGCCTACACATACCTTGGATTCCAGTGGGATGGATTCCCCACTGTTGGTTCTGTGTTTGAGGTGTGGCCGACACAGCTAAACAATTTGCTGTAGGAGATCCCTGTACATCCTATAGCACTCCACTATCTCAAGCTCATGTAGCCCTTGGTAGGTTACTCTGGGTCTGTACACTCTTCTTCTTCTTCTTCTCCTTACTGTGGGTTGGTCGACAGCATTCTCATCCTCACCACCCTCAGCCTCTTCCCCATGTTGATTTATGATAGCTGCTGCAGCCCCTATAATTTTGTTGCTTTTGTTAGGTAGAATTTCCCCATGTGTGTACACCGGTGGTGTAGAGTTTGTGGGAAAAAACAAAGGTAAAGGTGTTTGCATAGTTTATAGTGGTGTGCTGGGCTGGGCTGGTCTGCTACCTGTGTAATTGGCTGATTCTGATACATTTCACCTACCAGCTATGCTAGTTCTCCTTGATTACCTTCCTACTGCTGTTTTCCCTTCCCATTGCCTTCCTGTTTAAGCCCAGGGGTGCACCGCACAAACACAGTGCTCATATGTGCACAGTGCTGCTATTTCCTGGTTTACTTTTTTTTTCCTTTAAAACCCGGTGCGTGGCATGCACACCCACCTAGGCAATGTAAAGAGTGCTAGGCAGCCTCAGACACACCCCCTTGCTTAGTTCTGCTAAGCTCAGGGCAAACTCAAGCCACAAGGCTCCAATAGGCTTACAGTATGCCTGACACACCCCTCTATGATGTCAGCTAGCTCTTAGTTGCACTCTTACTTGCACCATGCTCTTCTTGCATCCACACGTTTGGGTGCAGGCTAGCCACGAGGGAGAATCTGGGATTCAGTATCATTCCCCCTCATTTGCATAGGATGGCCTGCTAATGCATAGTTACAAGTCCCACACTGAGCCTTCCCCCTTAGCAACCACTATTTACTGGCCATGTTGTCTTCTGCCTGCCATTGAGTATAATAGCAAAATAGTGATTTTGGATACAATGCTTATTTCAGTTTTCTTTTTTTTTCGGCCCGGTCCCATTTGCACCGCTGCCCTACACTTAAACAGCCTAAATCCGCTAAAAAAAATAGAAGTTATTTTTTTTTTTTATTTTGGCAACTGTTTCCCATGCCAATGGCCATATATTTGGTCATTGGTATGCTTGCAACATAATATACACCCTTTATTTGGAGCTGTCATGGCTCCGTTTTGTAGTTTGGAGAAATAATTTCTGCAGACTACACTAGTCCTGCATGGCCGGCTGCTTCCTGGATCTCAACTTCACCTCATTTGCATGGTTTTCACCTGCAAATGGGGTAATTTGCATACAGGAGCTGTGTCCATGCAGGAATAGTGCAGGAGTGCTCATGCATGTTCCTGGAGCTTATTCCTGGATCGCACGGCGGCCATATTGCCTCCAGCAGCTCCTGCACTATTCCTGCATGCCGTGCAGAGCTTGCTGAATCCAGGAGACTTAACTATAGCACCATTGTATGCTCCTTTTAAAGATTATTTATTTTATTAATTTTACATTTGTTTACCGGAAAAGTCCGACTAGACATAACTCTTTTTTCAGCGAAGGCCTGGGGAGAAAAGATCCACAGAATGGAAAATGTAAACATTTACATATATAAGAAAAATAGTAATATACATTCAGTTATAGGGCAATGCTTAAGACAATTGCATATATAAGAAAAAATATCAAAGTGAGAACAATTACAGAGCAGTACTGAATACTCAAAATAAGCATTCTGCTAAGTGCATACAACATATGTATACAGTACACATAGTTATGTGTAGTAATTTCAGTCAGATAACATATGTAAGAGTTACAAATCAGTAGCTGAGAGAGGCGCATGCCTAATTTGTAAATTGAGGTAGTTTACATTCAGTTCTGTTAACAAAAGAAACAAAGCAGGAAAATGTATTGTGTGGGTTTTAGGTGAGAGCTAATATTTATCCCATGTATGGATCCCCTCAAATTATCTGTGGTATATATAATCCCAGTTATTCTCATTAGGGTTATATATAATTATGCTTCTTTTCTGCGGACATTTCTTTTTTGCACTCAAATAGCAGAGATATTATTTTAACAGAAGATTTTAACATCTGATTAGATATTTTGCCTCATGGGTAATGCTTAAAATAGCAGATTTTTAATTCTTAATGATAAATGGGATGATTAATCATAGGTTCATAGATACGTACTAGGCTAGCTGCCCTTGTGGGCTGTTTTAAATGTAGCCAGTTTCCTTTTTTTGCTCAAATTAACCTATCCCACTAAGGTAGAGATTGACCTTACCCATCCCATGGTTGATAATTATATATTACCCCTAATGAGAATAACTGGGGTTATACCACAGATAATTTGAGGGGATCCATGCATGGGATAAAGCATTTAGGAGCTACCTCTATCCATTAGTAGTACAGGGGGCAGTCCTGAAGTAAGTTTTCTGTTTCCCATCCATAGATCCAAGTTGTGCTTGAATATGGTTCATAGGTTGAACAAACAAAAAATGCAGGATAAAGCACTTCAAGCACCCAGGAAATCTTCTTAAGCCTGTTCAAAAGAAGAGGTATATCTGTCTCTCCAGCATGTTTTGTTTGAGTCGCTGACTAAGTTAGATCCCTAGATCAGGTGACCCTCATGCTGTTTGACTTGTGAATGTATAGCAGCTCCATCAGGGCTGGATTTGTGAGTGCCTTGTAGGTCAGACATAGGTCACTCCTTAATAGTAGGTAGGAGACAGAATAAAGGGATAGGGTTTTGAGTCTGTCCACATAGTTCATAGAGTTTACACTCTGTATTTTCTTTGTGAGGAACCTCTGAGGTCACTCCAGCTGCTTTAACAGCCTAGTCAAATACATGCCAAATGGTGCACTGTACTCAATTATTGGTCTAATGAGGGATGAACACAACAAAATTAAATAAAAACTAGTAAAAAAGTTAGAACACAAAGGGAAATTGAAAAGAACACTGACCAACATCCAAAAAAATCAATCAATTTATTGAGCACTTTCATCCTGTCACTTTACTGGGACAAAAGCACTCAATAAATCGATTGATTTTTTTGGATGTTGGTCGGTGTTCTTTTCAGTTTCCCTCCATGTCCTAACTTTTTTTCTAATGAGGGCTGAGTACAGCGAGACTATAATTGCCTTGGATCTGGATGCCATACCTTTACTTATAAGCTGTGCCACATAAAAGAATTTCCTCACCACTATGGACACATGAGGGTCAAATTTTAAGCAATTATCTATGTACCTAGATCTCTCACCCCTGAGTCCCCACAAAGGGCCATGCTATTGCTGTTGTAATTTGTGAAAAATGAATTATCATGGCACTTTGTAATACTTTAACAACTTTAAGCAACTTAAGTGCAGTTACTAATAAAATAATTTATCTATATAACAGCTGACATGTACTATACGTTACAGCTTGCAGCTTTTAATGTACAAGGTTTGCTTCTTGATGCAGATAAAGATGATAATTCTCCATTTACCTCGGAACAATTACAGCTTATAGCTTTTAATGTACAAGGCTTGCTTCTCAATACAGATACAGATGATAATTCTCCATTTACCTCGGAACAACTGTGCTCCTACAAAATGCCAGAATTAACACCAAACTTGGATCCATCTATTACTTTGGTATTTGCTTGATGTCATGCAGTCTGCTGACAAGCTAATTTTTGTTCTGTTTCAAGGTGAATGTGGCAACCTTCAAGACTTAGGGAGTCATCTTGTCTCCAGTCTTCCTTGCAGCTGTACTAGTCAAGAATTCATTCTTATTTGCAGTTTCCCTTGCAGCCATACTAGTCACGGTACACAGTATGGATGCCAAACATATACAGTAATTAACTGCTGTTTTTTATACTTTTCCTACTTATTTTCAGTTAAGAAAGTTTTAACCGTTTAATATATATATATATATATATATATATATATATATGTATCTGTTTCACATAATCAAACACCCAAATGTTCGACTTTCATATTGCCAAGACCATATGACTGAACATTTGAATGTTTGAAAATGTGAAAAAATAAATTAAAAAAAAAAAAGAAAAAAAAAACTAAACATTGCTAGCAGGGGGGCAAGCCGCCCTGTACCTCCCCGCACCCCCACTATTTAAATATACCAACTCCGAGATCGCACTACACTGCAGTAAAGGGAAATCTTCCCATTCCACGCTCTATGGAGAAACCCATTCAGATCGTTTGAACTTTTATAAGTTCGATGATGTGGTCTCGACCATATGAAAGTCAAGCTTTTAAAAGTTCAACCATCTGAAGGGGCCCCATATATATATATATATATATATATATATATATATATATATATATATATATATATATATATATAGATAGATACATAGATAGATACAGATGTAGATATATATTTTAACAAACAGAAATGTACATGCACTATTGTAAGTGTTTGAATGTATATATTTTAACAACTTGCAGGGGTATTTGACTTCCCAAAGGGTAAGATAATGCATTTTTTTGGCATTTAGTTTTAGGCCATGGTTCTGGACCCAATCATATGTCTGATCTAGACCCTCCTGGGGGATATCTACATCACTGGGTGATTCAATGATTGCCCTCAGCTTGCAAACTTTACCATCCAGAGGTCTTTCACATTTGTCTTGACTTCAAAGAAGTATATTCTGAACAGGAATGTTCCCAGTACTGAGCCCTGTGTCACACCACTAGTAACTGGCCTCTTGCTGGATCTGGATTTACCCACTTTAGTCACATGTGTCCTGTCCATGAGCCAAGTGGCTATTCATTTGGTGACATAGGGATTTATTACCAGTTTTGTGAGTTTATTTATTATTTATTTTATTTATTTATTTATTTACATTTGTTGAAGCAATTGGATAATTGTGTCAAATGGCTTAGCCAGACTGAGGTAGATGGTATGTACTGTTTTACCCTTATCCATGGCCTTAGTGACTTTCTCAAAAAAATCACCAGATTCAGTAGCATGGCATATCCTTGACAAAGCCGAATTTGGTTGGGTCCAGTGTTTGGAGGTATCTTATGCCATTATTTATCTCTTCCATGATTATTTTTTCATGGCCTTACATATAAAACTAGTCAAACTTATGGAGCTTTAATTTCCTGGGTCAGTAGATGGTCCCCCTTTATGCAGGGGGGTGACTGTTGCCATCCTCCACTTGATCGGGACAAAGGCAGTTCAGAGGCGGTGGTTAAAATAGAGATCCTAATGGGCCTGATAAGTCCTGATTTCAGCTGTTTAAGAGGAAACCTGATATATTGTCAGGTCCCGTTGAAGCCATGTTTTAGCTTTAGAGACCACAGTGGCAACCTGCTCTCTGGTGATAATTGGTGGTGGGGGGTATTTTTTCAGAGAGAACTGGAGGTGATGCACAGTTAAAATCTGAGCTGAATTTGTCAGCTGGCAGATTTGCTATGTCTTCTGGCTGAGTATAGGTGATGCCATCTACAACTAATTCCCACATTGTTGGGTGTTGCCATTATGAAAGTGGATATAACTGAAAAATGCCTTATGGTTATCGTTAGCTTTGGAGGCTATTTTTACCTCAAAGTCTGCTTTCAGAGAAAGGACTAGTACCCTGATTCACTTGTTTAGACTAATGAGGGACTTATTTCTGTGTTGTGCACACTTCCTCTTACTTCTCGACAAGATTTTTCGTTCTTTTGTCATACAACCTATTAATACTAGGGGCCTACCAGGTTGGCTTGTTTTTGCAGTTTGACCTGGGTTTATTTCAGTCTGGTACTGTTGTTTTTACACAGTTGTTTATATGGTCATACAGGGCTTTTGTGTATGCCTCTGCATAGGTTTCTGTGTTTTCTGGATTTGGGGGAGCTTGAAAATTAGCAATACTGTCCCTTAATAGGGGGTAATTTACCTTAGAGAAGTTGTTAATGTTTTTTGGGGTTAGGTGGAGGGACTAGTTTTACCATTATTTCAAGGAAGACTGCTCTCTGATCTGATCTTACTAGTGAGGACATAACACTGGGAGGTGGGAGTGCAGCACTTTCCCATATTTGTGAGTACCAGATCTAGGATATTTGCTCCCCTAGAGGGAGTGCAGACAACCTGCTCCAGGGCATTTGAATTTACAAAGTCAAGAAATCTTTGAGCCCACTGGTTGTGTATGCCTCCCATTTAATGAAGATGTAGTTAAAATCACCCATGAGTATGGTATTAGGCTAGATGGTCAGTGATTCTAGTAACGTCAGGTATGATGTATGGGTTTCCTAGTTCATAGTGGGTGACCTGTAGATAGCAAGAATATAGTAATGGATTTTTCCCATGGTTAGTTGTCATATTGTTTGAGCACCCTTGAGGTGTGCTTATCCTTTATGTAGATAGACAAGTCTCCACCTTTAGTGCATTCATGTTCAGTGGGTGGTCAGAATGTACGAAAGGCATTATAGCCATACACTCCCAGATTGCTTTCACTAACTGCACAGACATCATCATTCTCCAGGGTGAGGAGAGTTTTCAGGGAGTGCAGTTTCTTGTTGAGGCTCCTAGTATTGAGCAGTAATACCTTTAGGTTGTCCTGAGTATCTTTTGTTATGTTGGAAGGTTTGTCTGTTTGGCAAAGCCTAAAAAAGGCACTACAGGGATGGATAATGTTTTGGCCAATATCCGAAAGCCTAGAGGTGACAGGTGAAGACCATCCCTGGCAAAGCAGCATGGCCTATCAACCATGTCCTCCCAGGTTGACAAGTATTGTACCCCTTTGGAATGACACTAGTAGCTAAGCCAGTTGTTCAAGTCAATCCTTTTCTACTGGAATTGTGGCATCATCCTTGGAGACTGTAGAGTTCTGCTCAGTGCTAGGCTCATACCTGCCTGTGGCATATATTCTGAGAGCTCAGTTATGTCTCTCTCATATAGTCCAAGGAGGTATATCTCAGGTCATTCATGTCCACATGGACTATGACTGAGCCATACTGGTACTTAGGGGTAAGTGACCTAAGTGCTTGTGTGATCTCGTGAATCCTGGCTCGGACAGGCAACTAACTGTGACCTTCCCCTTTTACAATGGAGTCTCCCATGACCAGTATATTGGATTGTGGAGTGCTTCACCTTATGGGCTTGGTAGTTGAAGCACAATGAGATGTAGCTTTATGTGCTGTGATGGGAATTGTCTTGTTTGTCTACCTGTAGAGTTTATGAAGACTGCGCCTGAGAGGCCTTTGAGGCTTGGATAAGTTACATGGACAGGGATGAACTTTGGTTTGAGTGGATTGGGAGTCTGTTCTAGAGCAGCAGTATCCTCAGTGAGAAATACCTATCCCAGTGGTTCTGTTGATTTTGCAGGAGAGGTTTAGATTACTAGACCAGGTATTTCTGATGCAATCTGACTTGCTGATGTGCAGTAAAACCCTTAGTGTTGGGTCAGAGGATGACTTGTATGTCAGATACTGGTCACCTCTTAGCATTCTGTGGGATATCAAGTATAGTGGCAGGGCTCTGAACTGGAGACATGAGACATGCTAGTTTTACCATACTGATGATATATTGTTGTAGTAGTAATCCTTCTCTGTAGGACAGTCCTAAGTAACACCATGTCACAGCCACCTCTTTTAAACAGCCTTATAGTTCATGCTGCAAACTTTTAGGAGTAGTAAGCACAGACTGACCTGTAGCTATAGCACTCTTACATTACGAAAAGCCTGTGTACTACATTATGTTAGCCAACTCACAAAGGAACATTTACAATTACTGGCATTTAGTTGCAACAAAAATACATTACAAGTATATGTACAGGGTTCGACTTAAGTGAAATCTTGCCCTAGGCACCTCCTACTGTTTCATCTCCAAAGCAGTAATATCCATTTACAAAATGACTCAATTAATCTGGGTACTCCAGACGCCATAGGGTTATAGATGCTCTGGGATGCATTTTCCATACCTTTTATTCCAATGGTAGCTTAAACAAAAATCTGGAATGTAAGAGTTTGTCTTATTTTTTTCTTTCAAGGAAGACATAAGTTATGCCCAAGGCTTCATGTTCAAAGCTGACAGAATAGTATTTCACAATAAACAATCCAATTGTTGTGAGGCTACACAGATCCTATCTGGGAATACATCCTGCCTCCCAAACCCCCAAGATTATTAATAATAACACCACATTTGATTTCATAAACCTGTACAGTTTTGCACAGTTAATTACATCATTTACTAGACTCCACAAAAGTACTGGTAGGCAATCAACTTTAGACTGGATTCTTATAAATAGACCCAACAAAATTATGATAGCCAGTAGCCTTCCAGACAGCATAAGTGACCATCAACCTACTCACACTCTTAGAAGTTACAATCTCCAAGATAAACATATCATTTGCAACCAAGTCTGTAACTCAAAAAAATTGGCCAACACACTTTTATCAAATCCTTAAGAGAACATAAATGGAAAATACTAAAATCTATGTCCTTCAGCTCTGCTGTTTCACACTTCAATGAGGTATTTCTAAAAATTCTCAATAACATTGCCCCAGTACGTACTAAAAGGATCAAATTCAATCCTGCATCGTGGCTAACTAAAGAAACTAAGAAACTTTTGCTACAGCGTGACAAAGTCTGGAAAGATTGGCTCAAAAATAGAACAGAAAATGCATTTCAACTTTTCAAGCAACTAAGGAATAGGGCAAAATACCAAGTAAAACATGACAAGCAAACATATTAGGAGATCCTCCAAAATAAACATTAAAACATTCCAAAACTCCCCTGGACATCCATACAAATTACTACCCCAGCCCCTACATCCAATAATAATACTGATTTAATTCCTACACAGTTTAACAACTGTTTTATACAGACTATATTGTCCCTCACAGACATTAATACTTCCACTACCCTCTCAGTACCAGTAGCCTCTGCTAAATATCCTCACCTATTTGACTTCAGACCAGTATCTACTTCCACCATTAAAAAAACGTCATAAGCTAAAACCATCAGCCCTAACTGCTGACCAGATCTCCTCAGACTACTTAAAAATGGCTGCTGATGCAGTGCTTTTCTAGTCTCTATAGTAATAAATAGATCTATATCCAAAAACTATGTTCCTTCCATCTGGAAAAAACTCAATTATTATACCTTTAGACAAATATGGCACATCTACAGAGTTTAATAACTACAGCCCCATTGCAATCCCGTCTCCCCTATCAAAAACACTTGAAAATGTATTCATGCGCAGCTTCTACATCACCTAAATTCAAATAAACTGCTCATGGAAACACACCATGTTTTCACACCCCACCACAGCACAACCACCACCCTCATTCACTTCTCCAACACTATAAACCACCATAGGAACAATGGTAGCCTAGTGTCAACTGTGTTCGTAGACTTATCCAAAGCTTTTGACACTGTATCGCAGCAACATTTACTTGTTGAACTCTTTTCTATAGATCTTTTTCAAACCTCTCTCAAATGGTCCCTTAGTTCCTTAGTTATCCATCTAGAAGGCAACACATAGTCAAATGGCATCAGAACCTCTCTTCCAGTTACCACAGGCGTCCCTCAGGGCTATATACTAGGACCCCTTCTTTTTAATATTTTTATAAACAAGTGTCATACTGTCATACACCAAGCAAATATAGTGCAATACGCAGATGATTTGACTTTAATATGTACAGCCCTCACAATATCCAGACTACAATAAATCACCCAAATTTCTTTCTCGTCAATCAAAACCTGGCTGAAAAAATTCAAACCTACTCCTTATGCTCTTTACCCCAAAACATTATCTCCATCAGAAACAATCTTTCCTGGTTAATAATACTAAAACTGAGGTAGTACCACTGACTAAATTACTGGGCACTATTACAGATGACAATCCTAAATTCAATCAACTTATTCCTCAAGCAATTAAAAACACCCACCAGAACCTTGGCTGCTTTTATAGGGGAAAACAGTACCTTGCAGACACAACAAGAAAAACACTAGCCTCATCCTACTTGCTTCCAACCCTCTTATATGCCACACCTATCCTCACAAACCTAAGCTCTATGCTAAAATCCAAGCTAGCCTCCTGTTACAACAATGCAGGTAAATTTGCTATCAGCACTGCACACTGAGCTCACCATGGCCAAGCCTTAAAACAGCTAAACTGGCTAAAGCGTAACAACTACATACGTAACATAACCTCACCTAGTTATGGCATACAAACTGATATATTTTCCTGAACAATGTCCTGCATTAAAAAAACATATTATTGCCCTACACCCCTGCAAGGGACCTCTGTTCTGGTGATAAATTTCTATTAAACGCTGCTAAGGCAAATAATTCATTGGAGGACTCCCTATACTCCTGTTACATCTCCAAGTTCTGCAACACCATCCCTACACAAGTAAAAATAATTAACAAACTTTCAAGCTATAAACTCCAGCTCAAACAATACCTTAACTAATCTTGGTAATAATCACACACACCTATGCAGGTTGAGACCTCTAGCGAAAGAATAAACTTATTCCTTATCACAAACTGTTTGCCCTTATCTACTTGAATCATTACACCCCTAACAACTTTCCCTCATGTATTTGAATTAATACATCCTTTTTACCCCCCAACAACACTTCTCATCTTGCGCTTTTTCTAACTGCCCCCATGCATTGCTCTACCCCTCTCAAGCATCTCCTGTATACCTAAGTTATAAACCTTCTAGATACACCAATTTGAAACAGGCAGCCTAAGCAGAAATAATCCTATACCATGCTCTCTCAGTCATATGCTATTACCACTATCCTATACAATACTAATATCTTCCACCCCCTCCTACACAATTTTATAACTTACTTCAATATTTCTCTTGAACTCTTTACAAACCTATACAGTACTAAAATCTTCCTTTCCTACAAAATTTTACAACTGACTTCATTACATATCTTAAACTCCTTGCAAACCTTTCTTTACTGAAATGAAAGAACATAAGCTTCTTTACAATAATGTCTCCCTTCTTTGGTAACAATCCATTTATTTCTGCAAGATTTTACAGCTGGAACAACTGCATAGTCTTGTTGATGTAAATATTTTACTATATATACCTGTCTTGTAATTATTTTTGTTGTTTCATGAGAAATGTAACTGTTGTTTTTCCTGAGAACTGTTTGAAATTCACTCGTAATATAAATGTACTGTGGTGGCATTTTTCTCCCTGGGCCTCTGCTGAAAATGGGCTTTGCTCAGACAGACTTTCCAGGTCAACAAAAATAAATAGTTACATAAAAACAGTCACTGCCTGGGCATCTCTGTGGTGTTAGACTGGGACGGAAGTAGAGATTCAGATGGCCACACTCATGTATTTCAAGTGACTGCTGACATACATATACATAGCATGCCTCCTCACACCTCAACCCTATTCCCCAAAGGCAGTCACCCATATATGTGCCTGGTGTGTGATTATGAGGAAAGTGAAAAATAAATGACTAAAGTAATGCATTCCACTTTGTTGCTCCCAGACAGTACACTGCCGCTACACAAACTATGGTAACCTTCTTTGCACACCTCTGAAGTCTGTCAGAAAAGTAAAAGTAACAATGGCCACACTGTCTCCAGCCCAAACACAAGCTATAATGACCTCCTGTGCAAACCTCTATGGTTTGACAGTGATGAAAATTAAGTAAAGACAGCACAATGCCCAGCCTCCCACAAAACCAAAAGAAACCTTCTGTACACACACACACACCTATGCAGGTCTGGTTTTAGAATAGGTTTGTTTGAGAGCAGAAACCACCACTAAGTCCAAGTCAAAATCTATTTATACAGTATTGGAAGTGGGTGCCACCAGGCTCCTAGAAGATCTAAGTGCCCGTATGTTCTGTGATATATATTATGCCATACTTTTGAGGTGCAATTACTTGTTAAATGCATTTTTTACTAACACCCATAATAAATGTAATAACTCACTAGCAGGAAATGCCCCAGTGTGCAGCCATGTAAACAAGTTCCCATGAGTTAAAAGAATAAAATCATCTACAGAGAGATAGAGGCTCTTAAAAATGATTCCCAGGAGGTGGTGGCTTATCAGTTTTCTGGGATTTTTCGATACACCTCTGACATTTTCCCAGTCTTTTAGGATTCTAAGGTTGACCCAATAACTAGAAAAATTGAGAAGTCCCAATAAATGAGCTAACCAGCCTAGAGCAGACAAGTGTATGTGCAACGTGCTGGGTGAGTCCTTCATGCAACAGCTGTTAAATAATAACTGCAAGATTACATGTAGGTCCCAGTGTCGAAGGGTCCAAGGCAGTGATTGTTAAAACACCTTAAAGGTTTACAATAGCAAGGAGAAAGCTGTTCTAGGATTCCAAGCCCAAGACATGGCCAAAAGTGATCCAGCTATTCTTCGACAATTTTACATTAAAAAGGTTTGTGGTCTACACTCTTGTGGGAGGAGAGGGTAGATTCTGCCTTTCTGAACTGGGAATTGCTGGTTAAAGGCTTATTGTGCCTGGTTATTTGAACTGTTTAGCATAGACTAGATTCAGACCTGCTGAATCTCGCTTTGTTTGTATAACTTAAGCACTAATCCAGACCATCTTTTTTGGAAAAGGTTCCCCTGCACTCTAGTGGCAGGAGTGTACAGTTAGAACTTGTCTGATTGAAGACTGCTGGAACAGGTCTCAGTTTTCAGCTTTTTATTGGTTAATTTGTTTAAATCAGTTTGCTCTTGTTTGCTACTGTTATATTTAAGTGTGTATCTGCTTTCCTGTGTTAAATTGACCTAAACAGAGTTTAAATATCTTTAGCATAGTCTGGTTATAGGTTTTGCTGTATTCAGATCTGGTTGTGTGATTACTGTGTTTCCTGCTATGCCATCTTGTGTTGGCCAGGGCCTGCCTACACTTAGTGGGAGTAAGTGAACTGGTTGGAAGGAACTGGTCTGGCATAGGGTGTTGAGCTAAGAGCTCAGGGACAAGGATTGATTGGTCAATTCCAGTATTTCTATTTTACTTTCATTTTGTGGTATTTAAACCCAGCATTTGTGTGGGTTTGTGCTTGTTTGCCCACTGTGCACTTCTGCTGTGCTGTTTTAACCCTTTGTGAGGTATCTCAGTTGCATTTTTTCCCTTACCAGCACTCCTGTGTGAGCGAGGCCCTCACCTGCAGCTACTGCATTGATTTTATCCAGCCCTACTCACACCTATAGGTACTCTCCTCAGACAGTACCCACTCTACTATCCCTGACCTCTCTTACACAGATTCTGATAACCATGGACGGACAATTTCCTATGGTATCTCCTGCTAGTCTGGTTGATATGGGCTTCCTGAGACAGCATAGCAACTGCCTTATGTACACAGACAACCCTCTACTACTACCACCTAGGAGCACAATATGTGAGAGATGAAATCACATTAAGAACCTAGAATCCTTGCTATCTCAGTCACAAGCCAGTACATCTGGCACTGAGAAGGTTGTCTGCACAAACACTACAAGCACCACACCTCTAACACCACCCACATCTGTACAACACACTCCTACTTATGCAGGGTTTCTTAACAAAAACATACCTAAACAAAAGAGACCGCTGAAGCAAAAACACACACGCACATCACAACCCATAGCACCAAGCATCATACATAGTACACACATCTGTGTCTCACAGCCTCCAAGGCCCAACCACAAACCCAACATACTAGTCATAGGAGACTCTATCAAGAGACACACATATGTGCCCCTCACCAGGCTAGATAAGGAGAAAGCCACAGTAAGCTGCTTGTCAAGTGGTAGAATCCACCATATCACACATGTACTTCTGTGTCTTTGCTCATCAGTGGCACAGGAAAATAACTGTCTTGGGTGGCGTAAGCCAGGGAACCTTGTTGGCTAGGCTTGCATAGGCCCTTGGGCCAATAGCCTAATACCTACCTATGAACCTATGAACCTATAAGTCTCTTAACAACAGGTACTGTTATGACTTTGTCATAGTCCATGTTGGTGTGAATGACTTGAGACATACCTCTCTGGACTATATGAAGAGCAACATTACTGAGCTTGCTGAATATGTGTCCCAGGCAGGTATGTCCCTAGCCTTAAGCAGCATCCTACCATCACCCAGAATGATACCTCAATACAAACAGAAAATGACTGACTTTAATAATTGGCTTAGTTTCTGGTATCATTCCAAGGGGATCCAGTACCTGACAGCCTAGAAGGACATGATTGACAGACCATGATGCTTTGCCAGAGATGGCCTTCAACTGTCTCCCCTGGGCTTTAGACTTCTGGCAAAGGCTCTTACCTCCCCCATAGTGCCTTTTTTAGGCAAAGTCATGAGCACAAAATTACCAATATGAAAAATTCTTATAAATGAAATTTAAAGGTCATGCTGCTAAACGCCAGGAGTCTTAGCATGAAACTGCACTCATTGCAAGCATTCCTTGCCCTAGAGGATGCTGATGTTTGTGCAGTCACTAAAACCTGGTTCAAAGCTGTGGAGAACACCCCAACCTTACCAGGTTACGCATCCTACCATACTTTCAGACCCAAAATGGAGGGCTACAAAGCCAAAGGAGGTGGAGTTTCAATGTTTATCAAAGACATACACACCTCCAGGCTGGTCAAATGGCATGACGCACAGGAGACACTCCAAGTGCAGTTAACTGTTGGCAAAACACCTATTCAAATCATAGCTAGCTACAGACTTCCAACCATGACTCAGGACACCCACTCCACCTATCTGGAATTACTTGAATCCACCAAGATTCAACCGTCATCCCTGATACTGAGTGACTTTAACTACCCTGCCATAGAGTGGAAGACCTATTCCTGCCCAAACATGAATGCCCAGAGATTCCTCGACTTTGTCATTGCCAATGCATTGGATCAGCTGGTCGACACCCCTATGAGAGGTGAAAATATCATGAACCTGGTCATAACCAACATGAGTAACCACTGTAGCACTCCTACAGTGTCATCCTTCTTGGTAAGATCCAACCATAAAGCGATCACTTTTGAAGTCACCATTTCCCCTGAACCCCCGTCAGGGTCATATGTAAAAACATTACCAATGCTGACCACAATCTCCTCTGAGCAGGTATAAGCAGATTCACAGCCATGTCCCTTCAGCTGGAACTAGCACTAATGTCCAAGCCTACACCAAAAAACTATATGAGCACCTACATAGATGTATGGACTCAGCAATACTTAACAGGACCAAATCATCTTTTTCAAGGAAGAGTAAACCTATCTGGTGAATAGCAGCAATAAACAAACTCTATAATAGAAGGAAGAAATTGCTGTCCAGGGCCAAGAAAGAGTAGGCGCCAAGTTGGAAGCAATCTCTCCTTTGTCTGAACAAGCAAATAAGGTCACTGATGAAATCCTCTAAGGCTAACTTTGAGCCCAAATTGGCCACATCCACCAAGGACAATCACAAGGCCTTCTTCACATATGTCCACAATCTCAAAGGCAACACCCAAATCTGCTCTGAACTTGTGGTCAATAACGCCACATACACAAATGCCATAGATATAGCCAACCTGCTGGCAGACAGGTTCAGTGAAAACTTCACCCCCCCTGTACCCCCATCAGTAAACCAAGACATCTCCAGCACCTGCCCCCCCATCACCAGGGAACAAATGCTTAATGCCCTCTCTAAGGCAAAAAACACAGTCTCCATGGGACCCAATAACATCCCTGGCTGTATTCTACATGAACTCAGGCATGAGCTCTGAGCTCCATTAGACACCTTATTCAATCAAAGCCTGAGCACCAGCTTCATCCCAGCTGAATGGACGACAGCCACTGTCATCCCTCTACACAAAGGTGGAGTGGCCACAGACCCAGGCAAATATAGGCCCATCAGCCTAACTAGCCTGGTCTGCAAGGCCATGGAATGCATTATCATGGACCTTATAAACTGGGACATTGGCAGCCTCCAAACGCTTGACCCCACACAGTTTGGTTTTGTCAAGTGGAGATCATACCTGTTGAACTTGTCTGACTTCTTTGAAACAGTCACCAAGGCCATTGAAGAGGGGAAGATGGTGCGCACCACCTACCTTGACCTACCCAAAGCCTTTGACACTATTCCCCACTCGGGCATAATAGATAACCTCTCCCAGCTAGGCATCACCCCGTATGTTATCAGCTGGGTAGATAATTGGCTCACTGACAGACCTCACTCAGTCAAAGTAGGGAAAGCCACCTCTAGTAGTAGACCCATAACAAGCGGTGTACATCAAGGATCAGTCTTGGGGCCCCTACTGTTTAGGATATACTTTTCTAAGGTGCAAGCCAAAACCAATAGTCTGTGGCTGACCAAGTTTGCAGATGACTGCAAGCTGGGCGCTGTCTTAAATTCTCCTAGTGATGTGAACATCCTCCAAGAGGGCCTTACCCAAACTAATGACTGGTGCTAGAAGCATGGCCTCAAACTGAATGCCAAGAAATGCATCATTATCCCCTTTGGGGAAAATGTCATCCCCACTAATTATCACATTAATAACTATGTACTAAGCATGCAATCAGTCATGAGGAACTTGGGCACCCAGGTTGATAGCAACCTGACTTTTGACCACCATGTTGCCTCCGTTGTACAGAAGGCTTTCTACATGGCCAACCTCATAAATAAGGGTATTTCATCCAGGAACAAGGAGGTCATAACATCCCTGTACTCCTCCCTTATCAGACCTATTATTGAATACAATGTCTCCTTCGGCATGTACCTTGCCAAGCATATGCAGCAGTTGGAGAGACCACACAGGTTTCTGACAAGAAAAATCCAGGGTCTCAAGCACGTATCCTATATAGACAGGCTAAAAGCCCTGTCCCTATACTCAGTCTCATACAGACTGCTCAGAGGTGACCTATGTCTGGCATACAAGGCCATTTCAGACCCAGCCTTGATGGAGTTGCTGCATATCCATAAACTTGACTCATGCAACCCACACGCAAGGCTTTAACCTGGTCTGTAACATTAATAGAACTTGTTTGTGGGACAGATTTGTGTCCCAAAGACTCCCCATCTGTGTACTAGACTCCCTTTCCATGTCAAGCAGAGTACCTCTTTAGTCTTCTTTAAAAGGAACTTGGATGACTGGATGGAAAACAGAAAATATACCCCTGGGATCCCACCTGTGTCCCTGATGGACAGGGGAAACAGGTGCTGACTTTGAGGGAACATGGGTGAAATTCATGCAGACTTTGAGGGAACATGGTGAAATTCATGGCTAGGCTTATAAGGACTTCCAGGCCAATAGCCTAGTATCATCCTATGAACCTATGAACCTAGGAATGAAGGTACCCAAAGGTGCCGCATCTGGTTCCAGTTGGGGGAAACCTGGTAAACTGAAAGTGATATAAGTTACCAGCTATGCCATTATAATGACCTGTCACATGATGACTAGAAATAGTTAAGTTAATTTATAAACTAACAAAACAAGTAACCTAATCATTGGGTGCACCCACCTAGATTTGGAAGACTGTTTGTTAAGGGTATGAGCCACTGCCAAGTTGTCAAAGCAAAGAGAGATTATGCTGTTCTGGAATTAATACTTCCACAACAAAGTAGCTACCCAGATGGGAAAAACCACTAGAAAGTTAATATCATTCTTCCTTTTGAGAGACCATGTTTGAGGCCATTTGGCAGCAAAATGATTTCCTAAAAAATATCCGCCCATTCCTGTGCAAACCATTGCATCAGAAAATAGCTGCAATTCATTAGAAGAGACTCAAGGTGACTGCACTATTAAATTGGCATAAAAAATGTGTTCCATAAATGAAGATCTTCCTTAACATTGCCTATGATATCCACCCAGTGGTGCACAGGCTTACTGCTTTTCAGAAAGTTGGAGATGGATTGGAGAAAGGTCCTGCCAGGAGTAATGGCCCTGCAGACAACATTAGCAAACCATGTAGCTGCATACAATTCCCAAATGAGTACCTGAGCTTTTACAATTTGTTGTTAGAAAGCTTAACAGCAGAGGCCGGAACATCAATGAATAATCCCAAGATTATGAAGGCTCTGCCAAGTCCTTCTACCTTACCTTTGGTCAAGAGGAAACCTAATTCAGTTCAAAGGTTTATGAGTTTTGTCATGCCTTCTAAAGTCTCATCTCTACTTTATTCCACCATCAGATAATCATTGAGGTAATGAATGGCAAGCTGAAGGGGTGCCCTCTGCTGCTAGTACCAATGTAAGGCAGAGCTAAAGGTCTCAAAGGTAGCACAAGCTATTGAGCAACCCATAGGCACTGTTGTATCAAAGAAGAATCTGCCATCAAATTGGAAACCTAAAAGCAGAAGGCAGAAGGTGAAATGCCAACTGCACGACCAGTTTACACAGCCAGTGATCTGAAAACTCCATAACAGTCTTGGTGGCTTGTTCTAATGATGCATATCAAAATATGAACTGATTCATATCAATGAAGTCATTAACTGAAAGATCCACTGTATAACAAAAGTGATGCATGAAATGAAATTTACCTTCTTTTTTTTAGGTACCAAATCTTTAGGGGATATTTTAAAAGTAGGCCATGATGGGGGGGGGGGTTATGATCCTTAGTACTAGGACTTCCTTCTCAATCAACTCTGCAGCTGCAATTTCTTTACCTTTAATAGATGAAAGATTCTTAAAAATTCAGAATCCAGCCAAACCAAAGAATCAGTTGCAAAATCTGATAAAAAATGTTTGATGATAAAGGAGGCGGCTTTACAATCTGGATAGGTTAGTAGAAGCTGTAGCAATTTATCTGCTTCGATCAGGGAATGAGATGCTTTGCAGACATACTTTTCCCCCTTGAAAAATGAAATCTTTGGCCATAAAAAGGATACTTACCCCTACTCAGGTCATCATAATTTGAATTTGTTTTATTGTCCTGAAAGGGAAGAAATGTGGTTGAGGATGATGTGACTTCCTTTTGACCATCATCTGGTTGCTGAATGAGCCTTTCCACAAAAGATCAGAGGTCAGAAAACTTATATGTTGGCCATAAATATCTCCCGTTGTCAAACTTTGAACAAAATTTACCAACCAGGTGGGTTTTTTCAAGTAAAATTGCTCTCAGGACCATTTGGCCTGTCTAAAATAACACGCAACCATGTCTAGATGTAGTTGTCCCTACCTGAGTGACTTGTCTGTAGTCTTTAGCTTCCTGAACCTCTGGTCATACAATCACCATACTGAACATACTAAATATGATGAGCTTCCCTAATGGTCAGAAAGTACATAAGTAAAGGTAACACCTGACTAGTACCTTTTCAGTAAGAATTCTCATAAATACCACAAAACCCAAAACCTAATTATCCCAAGTTCTGGTTAACACCATGGCTGAGGCTTTCTTCCTAACAGCCACTAGAGCTTCCATTACTTCTTTAGCCCCTGGGTTCTTGGAATTAAGAATAAGACAAATAGCTTTTGTGTCTGTGTCTGTGTCTATTAAGTTGAATACATCAATAAAATTGTCTTGAATGATTTTCTCATTAATGTTCATTATGATGTGGGCTGTAATTTGTAAACCTGGAGAGGCCTTATTAGTAGAAATGAAAAGGCCATGGGTGATAAAAATTGTTTGATATTGAGATCTGGGTCAGAAGGACTATTCCCCTTTGTGGGAAGGGAGGAGTCATCCAAATTTTGTGAGGTATCTGAAGGGGCTCATAGAGGTCAGACTTGTTATGGCTCTTGCTGGTGACTAACTGCCAGGGGCTGAGTGGTACCAATGTTTCTCTCTAAAACCATATCAAATATCCTAGATTTACATTCATCAGGTAGGGAATTAATAAACTCATATAAGTACTCATCTCCTTTCTGCAAGATACAGCCCTTTCATCATTGCCTTCAATATCCCGACTGATTTCCAAAACTAGGGCCGGAACTTCACAGGAACAGGGTTATCTTTTCCAGCCCTTTGCCTTGGCAAGCTTCTCTTCCTGTTAACTGAACCTTGGACATGACTCTGTGCAGCCTCTAAGGCAGAAAATAGTCCTTGAGTTTCCTGTCTTAATCTTTGGTAACTGTTTTTAATACCTGTAGCAATGAATTTCCTGCAAGAAAAAAATTAGAAAATTATTAATGTATGGTATTATGAAGCCTTTGCTTACCCTTCCTTGCTCCTATGAAACCTGACTATGCCCATGATTCTCACAAAAAACAATTTTGAATATCCTCAAGCAAGGCCTAGTTAAGAAAATATTACCATGAAGCAATTTAAAGAGTACCAATGTTCATAATATATACAATAATTCCCTTACTAAACTGTACTTTATTCACTTAACCAAAATACTTCCCAACTTTCCTTTTGCTTATCTGCTATTAACGTTATTTTTTTAAATTTATCTCCTTTTTTGTTTAGGTGCACCATGTCCAAACCACTAGCCCAGTAAGCAAACCTCCCTAGCAAGCCAATAGCCATGACAGAGTGACAAAGGTGTTGTCTGTGATGCTTTAAACATCTATAATGTAAGTTAAATTTCTTTACATACTATTAAACAATACAAAATGTGTACCTAACTTGTCCTTCCTCCTGAACTTATATACCTTGACATGCCCAAAAATGAGAGTAGTTATTTGCCAAGTACATTACTGTTATCCCCTCCCAACCTAATTTAAAATTAATATGAACCTCATACTAAATAATGGCTAACAACTGTCTCATCCACTACTGATAAATCTAGATGCCCTGCTGCTGTCTAATTCTAGATCACAGTGAGGCTGTCCTGACTAAATTTAGCCAGGATGTCACGACTGCCTATTTTGAGGTAAATAACTATGCAAACTTATGCCATTGCAAAAACACAAAAACAATTACACTACCTAACTTACCAAACATGCCCATCTGTTTACTTTCCTAACGCACTCCAATTACCTAATTTTCTTTCATACCTAACCACTCACCTCTACCCTTTTAATCACACCACACCCTTTTCCCTTTTCTCATTTTCACCCTTTTGTTTTACTTCTACATTCTACCAACATATAATCCATACATATTCAAACAATGTTTAAACCACCCACCCCATCTCATGTCCTACTCTTATTCACACTCTTACTACTACCTCCTTTAATCTTCACCCATGTACTCACCTCCTTTGAACACCCACTATGTCCATACTGAAGCTACCCTAATAAGGTAACTAACTCTCTAATCTCTCCTCCCCTTTTCATCCATACTAATATAACATCTTCACCTAACTACATACTTCCTAAGTATCATAGAACACTACACATAAAATACAACAATCTATATCCCAGGAAAGGCCTACTTCTACACAGCAATTTCTTTAACCCAAACTATCTAAGTTCACTACTCTCACTAAAAGATGGTGACATCCACCCGAACCCAGGCCCAACAACTACTCCCATCTCTCTCCACAACCACAAACATTCACCTACTCATGCCCTCTCTAAACCATCTAACTCACTCTTAATAGCTCATCTTAACATACATAGCATGAACAATAAAGTAACTCAACTCCAAGCTCTAACTGAAGTCTACTCCTTTGATATCCTCTGCTTAACAGAAACATGGTTAAAACCTGTAACCAAAGACAATGAAATCATCCCACCTGGATATAATATCCTAAGAGTAGACAGAGTAACCAAGAAAGGTGGTGGAGTTGCTATTCTATATAAATCTAGCTTACAATTAACCAATTATGACTGTAAACTACCCATAGACTCCAATGCAGAAATTCTTATCTCCAAACTTCATCTGAACAACGTCAAATCCATCTATATTATCTGTATGTATATACCACCTGGTAACAACACTGCCACCATGGAAAATATACTTTGTTGGCTTTCCCAATACCTGCCCCAAGAGACCATAATCCTAGGTGACACAAACATTGATTGGAACTGCCACTGTAGCAGTCTCCCCACAACCCATATTAACCTATATGGGTATTCTCAAACCATTACCTCCCCCACCAGGATAAATAAATCTAACAAAAAAGAAACCTTATTAGACTGGATTCTCATAAACCATCATCCTCACATTTATGAATCTGGAACTCTCCCTGATGATTTAAGTGACCACTTACTTACCTATATCATCAGGTATAAAACCAATACTCCCATTCCTATATCTGTTAAAAACATCAGATCTAAAAAGAACTTCAACCCTGAACTATTCCAAATGGAACTAAGAGCTTGCAACTGGTCTCCCTTACAACACCTATCTTTAGATGAAGCCGTTAATTACATTAACTCCAACTTCCTTGCCATTCTCAACCACCATGCTCCAACCAGATTAATTAGAATTAAAACCAACTCTGCACCATGGCTGTCAAAAGAAACCAAACACAAAATAAAACTTAGAAATATAATCTGGGCTAAATGGAGAAAAACTAAAAATCCTGTAGATCAACAAGCCTTCAGACAGCTAAGAAATGATACCAAGAAAGCCATAATTTCCGATAAAATAAACTACTACTTACAATCTCAACAAGCTAATAAAAACAACCCACAAAAATTTTGGACTAGCATTAATCAACTACTCCATCCAGGTCAATCTACTACTTCAAACCCTCAAAATACCGACCACAAAAATCCAATGCATACAGTCAATGCTTTCAATACCTTTTTTACTAATGCTATCCAAACACTAGCTAGTCAACTATCACCTAATAACTTTAATCTACCTTCCCATACATCAAACTCATCTCCCCCTTTTCATATTCAACCTGTCCCAACAACATATATTCAAACCCTAATACAGAAACTAAAACCATGCTCTCCCTCAGCAGACCAACTGCCTGCTGAACTCCTACAACAAGCAGCCAAAGCTATTGCTTATCCCATATCCATTCTGATCAATAGAACTATTACTGAAAGTCTTATCCCTAGCCTATGGAAGATTTCCCATATTATCCCCCTCCATAAAGGTGGACACTCTACTGAACTTTCCAACTACCGCCCTATTGCCCTTCTCTCTCCTTTGGCAAAGACCATGGAGAAATGCATTCATAGAAAATTACTTGACCATCTAACACAGAATAACTTACTATCCAACTGTCAATATGGATTCAGACCTTCACATAGTACTACCCCTGCCCTCCTTTCCTTCACTGATTGTATCAATAAAAACCACAACCTTAACATGCTCTCTTCAGCACTATTTATTGACCTGTCTAAAAGCTTTTGACATGGTAAATCACCAGATTCTCATCAAAATACTTAAATCCCTGTCACTAGATACATCTTCCATAAAGTGGTTCCAGTCCTACCTGAATAATATACAACAGGTCGTACTATAACACAAGTCTCTATCTACCCTCCTGCCCATTAACCTTGGTGTCCCTCAAGGGTCCATCCTAGGACCTCTACTTTTTTCCGTATTTATTAATGACCTTCATCTTGCCATCCCCCAAGCCACATGCATACAATATGCTGATGACTCCACACTGATATGCTCAGCCACTTCCTCTTCTGAACTTCACTCTCTTACCCAGAAAGTATTTAACACAGTTGAACAATGGTTTACATATAGATGCCTTCTACTAAACCCCAAAAAGACAAAACTCCTTCTCTTCTCTTCTCTTCTCTCCTACCCAAAAGTCCACTCCTTTTGATTTCTCAGTTATCTCTACCAATAAAACTATTATATCACCAGACCCAACCACCAAACTACTTGGTGTCACTATCGACAATAATCTGAACTTTGATGTCCATATTAATAATACTATAAAAATTGTCAACAAAAAACTTGGCTCTCTCTATAGGATTAAAACTTACCTTTTACCTACAGCTAAATCCACTATAGCTCACACTCATCTAATCTCTACACCTCCTTATGCATCACCCATCTTTACTAAGCTATCTAAAAATAACCTTAGCAAATTGGAAATGTCCTACAATAACATTGCCAGATTTGCAACAGGCAACCCATTTAGAACTGGTATGAGTGACATGATTTTTGGGAACGGCATACCTTCAAACAAATATTCATTTTTCAAATATTACATTGTTATTCCTACCTAAACAAAGTTTTTTTTTTTAAAGATAAAATTGCCTGTGTGATTCTGCATACATTTCTGGTTTAAATTACCCACAGGAAAGAAAGCGGTATTATCGTAAAAATCTGGTTGCAATAATACGTAAGTACCCAAATTATAGTTACTTAGCAGTATAAGAATTGGTTCTGAGAGATTTGGTCATGTGGATTCATTTTGATGTCACACTGACTCCATGTAAAAATGGGAGAAAGGAGTTTGATGATGACAGCATGCATTATTTAATCAATATGTCCTTTGTCATGCTGTTTAGAATCCCTAATAGCTTTTGTGGCAAGAAAGGAAAATGACTCTACTCAATGGAGAGCACATAAATATGGAGTTTATATGTTCTGAGTAATGGGTGCAACCACATACAGTAGCTTTTCCCCTTCCATCCTTTTGGTGGTAAATAAAAGCAAGCGTGTGGTTTTCAACTTCATAAAAATTATAAAAAATGCAGTTTATCTACAACAAAGTTTTATTTTTATACAGATGGTAAGAAAGATGAATAAAAACAAAATAGCAGTGCCCACAAAGGAGAAGGTACTTTCCTTGGGCATGGCCCTGAGTACTGTATTCATTATAATGGTTTACTATCATGTACTTGCGGTAGGGTTGGTCGAATCCACTTTGCATGAAACCCAAAAATCGAACGTTGGCAATGTCAAACCCTGATAATGCAGAAGTACAAATGTCACCCTTATCTTGACTCATGTTAACGCTCATCCCTAGATCGCATTTGATTTGTATTTTGATAATACCGGATTTCGACAATGTCAGTTTTCAAGGACGTGAGTCGATGATACGACCACTTGACTGATTCTGTCATAAGTAAATGATAGTAAACCCTTTATAATAACTGGTGTTGATTTAGACACTTTGTGCCAATGAATACACACCTGCTGTGCCTGTAGAATAAATAGTCACTACAGGGCAGGTTCTGCAGAAAATGGAAGACAACAGCTTATTACCATAGTCTGTAACACTAATTGAGGAAATCCCTGCTGTTGCTTTGAAGAAAAGGTACTAACATCTCTTCTTCCAAACTAAACATCTGATACAAAATTACATTTTCAGTTAAGTAGTTAAATATGTGAATCCAAATAATTAAAGTGTCATATATGGTATGTCAAAAGCACATATTTTATCTCATGGAATTTGCAAAAGGGCTACAGAAAATAAGGAAATTAAAGAGATGCCTCCATGTTTAGAACATTCAGGTACCTAAGTTATCTTACCCTATAGCAGGTACAGAGATAACTGTTTAGGCAATAAAGAAAAATATTTAGCACACCAGAGGTAGATACATGGAAATATAGAATGTCTATAGAAAGTCCATTGCCTTGCTTTAGTTTAATTCTGAACTGTTGTACAAAATTTCAAATTTGGTAGCATTGATGTTTAGACATGAAAATCTACTGGTAGATTTATGTATATATATATATATATATATATATATATATATATATATATATATATATAGAAATATATTGTATTGCTGTTACACATGTGAAGAAACAGCCTTCAATAATATATGAGTTATATACCTGACATTTGTAAAACTATAATTCTGAGAACATTCTTTAAAACTAAGTCATCAGCTCTGCAATACTGGGTAACATCTTTTTCACATTACCAGATGAATTAGTCTAAATATCCAAAGTGTTTCTTATAAAAATGACAGCTGTTCTACCAAGAAATACTTGCTACATTTTATTATCTATAATTTTGAATGATTCAGGTTTTACATTTTTGTACTGAAAAGTGAAGTCTGCAGAGCAGTTTTTATTTCTGATGCATACATAATACATAATACAGTTGTAGGAGATAAGCATCTAAAGTATGCAGATGCTCTTTACCAAACACTGCAAGGGCCCCTGAAGTCTCTGGCATCATTTGTAAGCAGTTCATTTTGTGAAGCAAGCCTGGCACAGTTTATAATAAGATATATTGCCTTTACATGAGCTTTTGCATCAGATCCATGGTAGAGTAAGAACACAGTAGACAATATGCTTTGTTCTGCAGAGAAGATGTATTGCAGTCATTAACTCTGACAGGTACATGTTGGTCATAGGAGTATCAAGCATTAAATATGTTTCAAAGCAGCCTATTAAGCAAATGGTCCTTACATCATGTGAATAACCTGCATAATTTGTTTCAGTTCTAAAAACTGTTGACAACACTGTATTCAGTTTTCCATATATGGCTTAGCTCAGAGATTTCCTCCTGAAATATATTGCACTGTTTAGGGTATTAAATAAGCTGCCACAAAATGTTTACTTGGCTTCAACTTTAAAACATAGATGCATTTTTAAACTAAGAACTTTACAAGCATATCAGATGATAGAATAAGGGTTGTATTCTGTGAGACAAGCTTTGCATGTTTACTAAAAGTCATTGTATTTGAAATTAAAATCTGTGTAGCGATTCTGGCTTTTCAGATTAACACTATGTACATGTTCCTGTTTCCCAGACTGATTTGGGAGCTTTAATCTGAAATGGTCTGCTTAGACAGTTATATATTACACAAGTGCACATTTTTGGAATCTAACTCAGGTCTCTACGATATAATACATTTGCACTACATTATCTCTGGCATGCGAAATGATAGAATTTCAAATTCGACTATTTAAGTATCTAGGCTTTTTACATTTTTTTTTCATATTAAATGTTGTATATACTGTTCTTTTGTGCTTGGCTGTTTACCAGTGGCTGGCTGCAAAAATCTGGAGTGCTTCTAAGGCCACCTGAATTATTAAGCTAATATAAGTATATTATTTTTCACTTGCTCTGTTTCAATGATATTTTACATTCCTGTGCTGCATTTATTTATTGGTTGAATTTATAACTGCTTGCACTTATTAAAGTAATTCCATCTGTTTGTTACTGCACTGCTCTTAGGTTCTTATTTTAACAGTATTCAAAAGCTGTGTTTTGTCAACATATCTCAGGGTTGCGAACTTACTGCAGGAATCATTTTTCTGTTCTGATCCGGTCTCCGCTTTTTATTTAGGAGGGAACTACTGTTCCCTAGCTCTTTGTGTTTTTATTTGACTAGCCTGAGGGTTTAACTTTAGAAAAGTCTTTCATCTTGCTGATATGTGACAAAAGGAGGTGCTGCCAGCACAGCTAGCCAGGATTTTGTAAATAATTATATGTCATTTGTGAATATCAAACTGATTCATACAAGATGCCAGTGTTACAAATGTATTAGAACTGTATGTCATGTGTATATCAAACTGATTTATACAGACATTTGTGCTGAAAAGGAATGTGTCAAGTGCTTGTGTTTGAAATGTATATGTTTTAACAGAGGAAACTGGAGGGTTAGCCTCAGTCCAGCAAACTTTAGAAAAATATCTGAAATTAAATTACCTTATAGGCTAGGCAATAAAGATGCTGTCTCATAGGTTTCAATGTAGCCAGAGACACAAAATCTGTACTAGGAAGCTTTCTGTATTGTCTTTGGGGTGAATTAATTACTCTCCGGTAGTGTGTAGGTATGCAATTGTTTTATGACTTCCAGCACCTGCCAAAGATCTGAACAAAAGCCCTTGTGTGTGTATTTTTCCAGATAGTTGCTAAGTCTTGTCAGTTTCCAGCAACCGGGGATTTGCATTGGAACTAGAAGTCAGATGACCAGAAATTATGTCATTCTGCAAGCTATCTCAGAAGTAATATTTTAGATATTATTTTGAGAAGTCTGTTAGTGAGACATAGCATTCTGTCTTCTGTCTTGGGCCTAACAACAACAAGAAAGACCATTCACCACATCATGTGCATTGCTCTATTAAGTAAGTTATTAGGGAATAGTATAATTCTCTTAATTTCAGAAAGGAATATAGTGAAGCTTAGTTAAAATATTGTTTTTCTTTATTTGTCTGAGCCTGTCCTGCAAAAGGGGGCATAGCTAGTAAACCTGTGCCAGCCTTACCCAGGTGTGTGTGTGTGTGTGTGTGTGTGTGTGTGTGTGTGTGTGTGTGTGTGTGTGTGTGCAGGAGCGGCCTTAGGTCATCTGGTGCCCTAGACAAAAGGGCTCCATGGTGCTCCCACCACTCCACCTGGTGCCCCCATTCTGGTCTACCTACACCAAATAAATACAGGAAAAGCACCCCTCCTAGAATGATACTCTAGGCGACCGCCTAGTTGGCCTACGCCTAAGGCCGGCTATGTGTGTGTGTGTGCACGTGTGTGTGTGTGTGTGTGTGTGTGTGTGTGTGTGTGTGTGTGTGTGTGTGTGTGTGTGTGTGTATGTGTGTGTGCAAATCAAATCTCAGTGAGTGTGTCTGTCAGCTACTTGGGCAGGGACACAAATCACTGGTTGGACAGAGAGAATTTTGGAAGACTTGACTTGGAACCTTGACCAAGGACTCAACTCTATAGCTGTGGCAGTGGGCAGTTTTATTGAGAATCTGAAGAAAAAGAGTGGAACCAGCCCCAGAATGACTGCAGCCTCTGTGTGCTCTTAAGGAAAATTGTACTTAATGCAGACAGCTGCATCTGGAAATACTGTGTGTGTACCTGTTATCCTCCCAGTGAACGTCCCCCACAGGTGCCAGTGGTGAGGATTGAGGCTCCTTGTTTACTGGTCCAGTGGTGGATCATCAGATGGTATAAAAGAATTAACTTTGTAGATACTGCTGTTTTGTGATTGGCTGTTTACCTGTGGCTGGCTGCAAAAAATTTGGAGAGCTTCTAAGACCATCTGAATTGCTAAGCTGATATAAGTATATATTTTTTCACATGCTCTGTTTCAGTGATATTTTACATTCCTGTGCTGCATTTATTTATTTATTGGTTGAATTTATCACTGCTTGCACTTATTAAAGTAATCCCATCTGTTTGTTACTGCATTGCTGTTAGGTTCCTGTTTTAACAGTATTCAAAGGCTGTGTTTTGCGAACATATCTCAGGGTTATGAACTTACTGCAGGATTATTTTTTCTGCTGTGATTTGGTCTCCATTTCTCATTATTCCCACCCGCCTGCACAGCTGTTGTTATGTTCTTAAAACTAGGTGTTTTTTGAGTTTCCTGCCCTACTATAAATTTGATATTGGACATTCCTCCCAGACCTATCGCATCAGTTCAGTCTACTGAGTACAGTCAGATCACTTGGGACGGTCCACCATCTTATTTTCTTAACCTTGAATTATCTTCTGTTTCCTCCCTTTCTACTTAAAAAAAACACTTTTCTGCTGATTTTACTGTATTTGCGTCTCTTCATACTGTATTACTTTATTTTTGCTTTTGTTGTTTGTTCTTAAAGTGTTCAATTGCATTTATTCTGCTGCATTTATTACTGGCTGTTAGTTGCCTGATTAAATTGTAACTGTTACTCTAAGTCTCTCAGTTTTGGTTTATGGATTTGGGCTTCAGGCCAGTTATTTTACATTAAGAAGGTTTGCAGTCTATACTCTTGTGGGAGACGAAGGTGACTTCTGCCTTTCTGAGCCTGGAATTGCTGAGTGAAGGATTTGTTCTAAGTGTCTTTGTTCTGATTTAAGCACTTGGGTTCCAAACAAGGTATTATACATTATAATGATTTGTGGTCTAAACTCTTGTGGCAAGAGAGGATAGTCTACACTCTTCTAAGCTGGGAATTGCTGGTTGAAGCCTTATTTTGTCTGTTATTCTGAAAGTGTATTAGCTCAGGTTTAAGCACTTGGACTCCTAGCCAGTCATTTTACATTGGGAAGGTTATGGTCTAGACTCTCGTTTAAGGACTTGGGCTTCAGGCCAGTTAGTTTACTTTAGGAGGTTTGCGGTCTACACTCTTGTGAGAAAAGAGGGTAGCATCTGCCCTTCTGAGCTGGAGGTTGCTGGGTGAAGGCTTATTGTGCCTGTTGTTCTAAGTGCCTTTGTTCCAGTTTAAGCACTTGGGTTCAAAACCAGTTATTTTACATTAGGAAGATCTGTGGTCTAAACTATTGTGGCAGGACAGGATAGCCTACACTCTTCTAAGCTGGAAATTGCTGGTTGAAGGCTCATTGTGTCTGTTATTCTAAAAATGTCTTAGCTCTGGTTTAAGTACTTGGACTCCAAACCAGTAATTTTATATTGGGTTGTGTTCTAGACTCTTGTGGCAGGAGAGTGTGTCCTACACCCTTTTGAGCTGGGAATTGCTGGTGAAGGCCTATTGTGCCTGTTATTCTAAGTATCTTTTTTTCTGGTTTATGCACTTGGGTTCAAAACCAGTTACTTTATATTAGGTGGTCTTAACTCTTGTGATGGGAGAGGATAGCCTATACCCTCCTAAGCTGGAAATTGGTGGTTGAGAGTCTATTGCATCTGTCTTCTGAAGTGTCTTAGTTCTGTCTTAAGCATCTGGGCTCTAAAACCAGCTGTTTTACATTAGGAGGCTTTGTGGTCTAGACTCTTGTAATGGGAGATTGTGGCCTACACCCTTCTAAGCTAGGATTTGCTGGGGAACTGCTTTTTTATTTAAGCTATTTTTATGCACTTTGAATTTCTAGTACTTCTGCATTTTATAGCATAGGGTAGATTTTGACTTGCTGAATCTAGACTGTTTGGTATCACTCAAGTACTAACACCAGCTCTTCACTGAGATAGTGAATAATCCGAGGCATCCATTGCTTCCAACTCACTATAAGTGCCTGCTTTTGCTCTTACCTTGCACGTTTAATTATTTCTATTTGCCTTCTACTGTCTGCCTGAATTGTCTGAACTGTTTTTTAGGCACATTTTACTGTATACTGTACTAGTTCAGCTGTAGCATAACCCAGTTCCAGGTTTGCTGCTTCTGGGTCAGTTTTGTAACTTCCGAGCATCAAATTCAAGCCATGCTTGTGGGTGGGTCCAATCTTATCGGGAGTGATTAGAGTAGGGCTCAGACAGAGTATCTTTATTGGCTAGTTTTAGTTAAAAGGATTATCTCTTGTTTTGTTTAAGGTCTGCATTTGCACTTGTCTGCGTGTAGTGCACCATAGTGTACTGCTGCATAGCAGTGGTTTAGACACAAACATTTTGCTTGTCAAATTTTCCCTTAGCACTTGGCTTGTGGTTCTCCAGAGGGTTTTTGTGGCCCTGCTCTACTATCAGGTGGAATACTAAGCCTAGCCTCAGAAGTACCAACACATCTCTCACCCACAAGCTATTCCTAAGTGCGACCTCTTTTCCTGACCATATAAAAATGACCTAACACTATGGACATACAATTTTCCACAGTTTCCCCAGCCAGCTTGGTCGACATGGGCATCCTGAGGAAGTGTAGCAACTGCCTCATGTTCAGCAACAACCCTCTACTCCTAGTCCACACAAACTCAACATGTGAGAGATGCAACTAAATTAAGAACCTTGAATCCATGCACTGTCACACAACGATTAGTACATATGACAGTGAGCAGGTTATCAGCATGCACACCTCACCTCCTACTCCACCCAAACCCACATCTCAGATACATACATATGCAGAGGTCCTTATTAGAAACACACCTAAACACCAGAGACCTCCCAAACACAAACAAGTATGCTACACATAATACTTCATCTGCAGAACACAATACACATAATAGCTCACAAATCAGTGTCTCAACCATCAAGCCCTTAAGGTAACCCACAAGACCAAACATATTAGTCATAGATGATTCCATTGTGAGACACACCGATGTCCCTCTCACAAGGCTGGATAAGGAAAAGGTCATGCTCAGCTGTCTGTCAGGTGCCAGGATATGCCATATCACACATGCACTCAATTCTCTCAACAACAGGCACTGTTATGAGTCCGTCATTGTCCATGGTTTTGTGAACAACATGAGATGTACCTTTCTGGACTATATGAAGAGAGACATGACTGAGCTCTTGGACTATTTCTCTCAGGCAGGTATGCCCCTAGCCTTAAGCAGCATTTTACCTTCACCTAGGATGATGCCTCAATACAAACAGAAAATGATTGACTTCAATAATTGGCTTAGTTTCTGGTGTTATTCTTAGGGGATCCAGTACCTGTCAGCCTGGAATGACATGATCGACAGACCTTAATGCTTTGCCAGAGATGGTCTTCACCTGTCACCCCTGGGATTTTGGCTACTGGCCAAGGCTCTTCCCACCCCCATATTGCCTTTTTTAAGCAGTGTCTCAAGGACAAAATTCCCTACGTAAAAACTCCATCTAAAAACAGCCTCAAGGTTTTGCTGCTAAACACTAGGAGTCTTAACATGAAACTGCACTCACTGGAATCAGTCCTCACCTTGGAAGATGCAGACATTTGTGCAGTCATGGAGACCTGGTTCAAGGCTGTAGAGAGAGAGCACCCCTGCCATACTGGGTTACATCTGCTTCCACTTGTTCAGATCACAAACTGAAGTTGTGAAAACTAAAGGAGGTGGTGCATCAATTTTCATTAAAGATAAATACACCTCCAGATTGGTCAAACAGCATGATTCCCTGGAGATACTACAAGTGCTCTAACTCACTAGCTCAAAGGTTCCTCAACTTTGTTAACTCCAGTGCCCTGGACCAGCTGGTTGACACCCCCACAAGGGGTGCTATCATCCTGGATCTGGTACTTACCAATATGGGGGACCACTGTAGCACCCCCACTGTGAGGCCTTCCCTGGTGAGATCTGACTACAAATCAGTCTCATTTGAAGTAACTTTCACACCTGACCACCTCATAGCAACAACTAAACTAAACAATCTCTCCAAAGCAGATTATAACATCTTATGGAATGGTATAAACAGCTTCTCTGCACCTCTCCTCTTAGATGGAACTGGTAATTATGTTGAGTTCTACACTGATGCTTTATACAAACGCCTATATAACTGCATTGACTCAGACATAACTGATAGGACCAAAACAAGCTCCTCAAAGAAGAGCAAACCTGCCTTGTGGACAACTGCCATTAACAGGATTTACAATAAAAGGAAAAAATTGCTGTCTAAGAGTAAGAGGGAGCGAGCTTTAAACTGTAAAAACTCCCTCATCAGCTTAAACAAGTGAATAAAACTTCTTGTGAAGTCCTCCAAAGCCAACTATGAATGCAAATTAGCTTCTTCAACTAAAGACAACCATAAGGCATTCTTTAGTTACATCTCTAACCTAAAAGGAAAGGTCCAGATTTGTACCGAACTGATAGTTAATGATACCACATATACTGAGCCTGGACATAGCTAACCTGTTGGCCGACAGGTTCTGTAAAAACTTCACTCCCCATCCCTGCCATACATACCCCATACATCCCTGCCATCTGTCTCTTACCTTGTATCTCTAAAGGGCAGGTTGTTAACACCCTTTCTAAGGCCAGGAACACAGCATTTATGGGACCTGATAACATCCCAGGCCACATCCTACATGGGCTCCAACAACAATTACCACTGGGTACGCTTTTCAATCATAGTCTAAGCACTGGCTTCCTCCCAGCTGAATGGAAAATGGCCACCATTTTTCCCCTGCATAATGATGGTGCTTCCACTGACCCCAGTAATTATAGACCTATTAGCCCGACTAGCCTTATCTGCAAGGCCATGAAGTGAATCATCATGGACCTTATCATCAAAGATATAGGTAATGTCAAAACACTTGACCCTACTCGGTGTGGATTTGTGAAAGGGAGATCGTGCATGTTAAACCTGCTGGACTTCTTCGAGACAGTCACCAAGGCCATGGACAAGGGGAAATCTGTGCATACAGCCTACCTACACTTAGCCAAGGCATTTTACACTATCCCCCACTCAGGCATCATTGACAAACTCACCCAGCTAGGTATCAACCCTTATATTGTTAGATGGGTTGCTAACTGTCTCACTGATAGAACGGGTCTATATTACGTTATCGAATCCCATTAACATCGAACACCACAACACCGACACACAAAGGCCAAACCGCAAATACATCAAACCCCCTAAACCATGAATTTTCAAATCTTGAACCGTCATAGTTGGCCAACATCACCGTGCGCATACTACATATACAAACATAAGAAATAAAACACTTACATAAACAAACCAAACCCTACTTCTAACACTACACTAAACCTTACATACATTACTATCTATGCACTTACCTTAACCTGCACCCTAACCCCAAGGTCCGTAACTATCGCACACTTACCCTACAGACATAAACCCAAACAAAACAAATAATCCTCACACATACAGTTAACAAAACCCTACTTCTAACAATACACTAAACCTTACATACATTACCTATCTATGCACTTACCTTAACCCGCACCCTAACCCTAAGGTCCATAACTATCACACACTTACCTCACGGAGCTATACCGCAGATGGGCCAACCATCACACTTCGACATTTCACGTTTCGCAGTTTTGTACATTTTCCATTACCGTAGTCCGCGCATTATGTGTCGGTGTTGTGGTGTTCAATATTACCAGCATTCAATAACGCAATATAGACCCGATAGAACCTATATAGTCAAAATATGGGAATACGCCTTCAACAGCAGACCTGCAACCTGTGGTGTTTTACAGGGATCAGTCCTGGGACCTCTACTGTTTGGAATCTATTTTTCCAAAGTACAAGCAAAAAATAAAGTTCTGTAGCTGACAAAGTTTGCTGATGACTGCAAACTGTGAGCAGTCATAGAACCTCCAAATGATGCCAACATCCTACAAGTGGGTCTTTACACAAATGATTGGTGCTAAAGTCATGGCCTTAAACTCAATGCAAAAAAATGTATTATCATCCCTATCGGTAAGGTTGATGTTCCTGCTGATTAGCACATCAATAGCAGCACCTTAAGTACGCACTCAGTAGTGAAAGACCTGGGCACACAAGTTGACAGCAACTTCACCTTTGACCACCATGTCTCCATATTGCTCATCTCATAAGTAAGGACATTGCTTCCAGAATATAAGAAGTTATAACCTCCCTGTACTCTTCCCTCATCAGGCCAATAATTGAGTACAACGCCCCCTTTGGTATGTACCTTTGCAAGCACCTACAGCAACTGGAGAGACCACAGAGGTTCCTCGCAAGAAAAAATTCTAGGTCTTCAGCATCTGTCCTATGTAGATTATCAGAAATCACTGTCACTTTATTCTATTTCATACAGACTACTTAGAGGCGATGTGCACCTTGCACACAAGGCAATCTCTGACCCTGCTTTATTGGAAATGCTGCATATCCGCAAGTCAAATGGTACATGGGTTACTCACTTGAAAAACCTTAACCTGGTATGTGACATTAATCGAACCTGCTTGAAGGACAGATTTGTCTCCCAGAGGTTACCACACATATGGAACAAACTCCACTTCATGTCAAACAAAGCACCTCATTGGCCCTCTTCAAATGCAATCTGGATGATTGGATGGGTAACCATAAATTCACCCCAGGGGTTCCACCTGTGTCCCTTTAGACAAGGGCAATAGGTGCTAATCGTGGAAATAAATGTAGAATTTGGCTAGACTTGGAAGGACCCTAGGGGCCATTAGCCTAGTAACTTCCTGTGATCCTATGTAATTCTGACTATTCAAAGTAAGAGGCAAAATAAGTAATCAGTGTGTCATCTACATTCATCATTCCTCTGGCTGCCCATCAGTAAGATTCATAAAAGCTACAGAAAGTACCTACCTTTTTATTTGCTTCCTGTTTCATTGATATTGTTATATTAGCTGCTGGTCATAATGCTACTTTAAGGGGGACACAGTGACAGGATGTCAAAGCTTGCTGCCTTTTTGTTCCAGTATTTAGTCTTACGTCTTGTTACTGTCTTCTGAAGTTTGTATGTCCAGTTGCACAAGCTTCTTTCCAAATAGAATATTGAATTGACTGCTCTAAATCTTACCTCTCAACTTCTTTGCTTAATAATTTATTTTTTGTTCGTCTGTCTGTTTGCATTTGGTTAATAAGAAGGTCCGATTAGGTTAATCAAGACCCCTTTTCAGAGGTGGTATAGGGAGAAAAGCTCCAGAAACATATTTAGTGAGAAAAAAACTTACAAAGACATTATAGCAGACCCTTTGTGAATACAAGCAATATTTGAAATATACTGATTAAAGATTCTTCGTACATATAGATGGATGAGGCAAGTAGCAGTTGTGAAATAAGGAAAATAAAAAAGGAGGATTGCAATAGAGGATGTAGTTAAAATATGCCAGTTGCACAATGGTGGTTTAAAAGTACAAGAACAGAAAGAGACTGAGAGCTAATTGTTGACAGAGATTCATCCTAAAATATATAAAACTCTGGGGGATTGAGAACAAAAGTAGGTGAGACAGGATTGCATTATTAATCTACATGAGCAACGTTACAGAAAAGAAACGGTTAAGAAATCACATCAATAGTTAAGAAAAGAGAAAAACTGTAGTGTTACTGAGGAGAAGAGAAACAGTGTGATATGAGAGAAGGAAATAGTAGGGGGAACAGCTGATTAACCAGGAATGAAGAGCAGGAACAGTCTTTAGAGTCAAGGAGATAAGTGAAGAATTTTTTTTTTAATTGTTTTGAATATGAGTTGTTCTTTTTAGGGCAGATGGTTTCACAGTTTAGCCACATGGCATGAGTACAAGACTTTACCATGTATATTTGAGGCTTTGACCCAGGTGGCAAGATATTTGACTTTAGGATGAAGTTCTGTTGTGGAACACTACCGTGATACAGAGGGATAGAGCCCTAACTGTGGTTCAGGTAACTAAGGTTACATCAGTGTTACAGCATGGGGACAAGAATGAAGAGGCCTGCCTATTCACCTCTTCCAAGGGGTGGGGAGAGTTGCATGTACTCAGGGGAATATTAGATAGGTGCAGTTTCTCTGGTAGCAGGGGGGAGGACCACCTCCTGTGCTTTGGGCTTCAATAGCATGACGTCTTGATAGCAGTGCCCATACAGAAGTAAATTTACACAAATTTGTCCTGCACAGCTGAGTGTATATGTGAGAATGTAGGACTGCAAAACAGAAAATGTTGAAACTACTCCAATGGTTAAATGTCTAAATAGTGACCCATTTTGGTCAAATGTTACATTTAGTGATCCGGAAAAGAATGGATCAATTGGCAGAGAGGGAGCTGATGACCAGCAGGCAGCAGGGACAAATAAGCAAAGAAAAAAACAATGATACATTCCTGGCCTAAAGGCCATGGTTTTCCTGAAAGCATAAGAAACACTCCTGAACAATACTAGCAGACCTTTAGCGATAACATCAAGTTATAAACACTCCAGCCCTCTACAGGAATGCATATAATCTGTAGTTGATATCCAGCAACACCCTTCATTTCGGTTGTTATTCTATAGCTTTTACCATTGGTCTCAACTGAGTCTGTATTTTCTCAGCTAAGAAGTTAATTTCCTGTTTTTGGTCATCTCTTCTCTCTCCTTAATACATTTATATCTCAGCAGGTATAGCTGAGTCACCATCCCGCTGAAAGGTGTCTGTGCTGCTATCATTGAATGGACAGAGAATGACATAATAACCAAATTTTAAAATGAAATGGATTCTGTATGCTGCATTCAACAACTGAATGTTGTAACAACAAAATGGTAAATGTTATTAGCATTTTACTTTTAATATACATGAACCCATAATTGGTTTCTAGCAGCCCTGCATGGTGTCTTTTTGCTACAGTACTATAAAGACCTACTGTACAAATGTGGAGCTTCATGTCATTAAAAGACAATTTACCTATTATAAATAGAAACACAATAACAGGCTTGTTTTTATGTATTAGTAACATACAGTGTGCAGCCATATTCAAAGAGCTTAGTTTTAAATTAATAAATGATAATATTCATTCTAAAGGCATCATATGCAAATTAGACCTTTCAAACTCTATGTGCACAAAGGCATAGCCTACAGAAAATGCACTGTAAAATATGGGATAAATTACCAGCAAATATGTGTATAAACCGAGATTAAAACTCATTCAAGATTATGTGAGATAAGTAAATATTAATGGTCATAAGGATCCTTATTATAAACAAAGACACTGAAATGATATGGGTATAACTATCTCTGGTATCTTCCTAGAGCCCCATAACAATACAGATACTAAGCTGTGAGTATCAACTTCACGTCTCTTACACTACAATCAGTACTATTTAATCAATACCAGTCACAAACTGTGTGATCCATATCCTGAGAAAATAACTCAGATACCTCACTAATTGAGATGATGCGATAAATGACAGCTGGCAAATACTCTTTTTTACATTCGGGAACACACCTGACTGATTATGCACATTAGGCACCTTGCTGGGTAAGTGTTTCTTTTACAGTCAGTATCTGCTGAGCTGTGTTCCTGATGACATATTTTAGATATAATTTTCTCCATTCAGTCTGCAAAGCATGTCTCTCTTCACTCAGGTGACATCACACCTTAAGAAACCTATCTTATTCACCTCCTACTGAAAGTCAGCTGAGCAATGTAAGTATTCTTACTGCAAGACATTCTAGCCAGGACCAAAGGCAATATTTTCAAAGATGAAAGATGGTGAAAGAGCTAAAGGTAATCTGCAAGGAGGAGTATTGCTTTTTGGCAGATTTGTATTAGTAATCATGATAGACACTGAAAGCACAGTTAGACTTTTGTATATTAAACTAAGAAAGAGCAATGGAGGATTGGAGGATGAGAATTAAACCTTCAAAGAGGCGAAGAGATGGCACATTGAGTTAAAAAGTGTCATCTAAGGTTTTGAAGTAGTTATTATTCTGACAAATAACAAATAGTCCATCTACCAGCCACAAGTCCACAAAGTAGCTGCAGAATTTCTTCTGTGCTCAAATAATCTTCAACTAAATGTAGATGCTGATTCTTTGAATTTTACTGGCAGACTATTCTACTGATGAACTATTCTACCACCATACCAGTACTGTGATACAGTGAAATTTGACTCATAAGCACACATCCATGGGAAATGCAATTACTTTTATAAATTTAATTAAATTAATTAGATAACCTGCAATCAATTAAAAAAAGACAAAAATATATTTACAGGGGTACTATACCTCACAGTCCAACATCTTTCTATATAAACTCCAAGATCACATAGCTTTGGGATAATGAGAAGACGTCCTGAGCCCACAGATCATCTAACACTGGAACTTTGCTCAGTCAAAATGGAACTAGCCACAACAGATTTAACAGAATAAAAACAACACAGCTACTGGAATGACATGAGGGAATCCAAGACCTGACAGCATTATGTTCCAGATCATTCGTGTTTGGATCCATTGACAATCATAGTTTTTTAATGGATTTAACTTGCTAGTTGCTTTACACCCTAGGATTAGATATCATTATACTCACCTTTGTCTTATAGAAATTATTTAAAAAAAATAACCTATTGGTATAAATCAAATTTCTAAGGACTGAATTTTTTGTGAAGTTTCTTTGCGCACACTCCAGTTTTATGATATATTCTTTCTTATATAGCATCTACAAGAAGGCAGTATATTGTAATCTACTGCTAACACCACTGTTAAAAAACTGGTAGCATAGAATATTCACAGTGAAATAGTTCAGAATACAATAAAATAGCTTATCTGCAGATCTGTAAATACCAATACATTTATACTATTCACAACCTAAGGTAGCATCATTCCCTAGGTAGTAAGTAATTAAACGTCTAATTTTATTGAAAATGAAAATTAATTGTTCTTGCAGTTCAGCATAGAGGATTAAGGTTGTGAGCTACTTAAAAACATCATCTTGTAGATTTGGAATTGATTTAATCAGACTCCATTTGCCTACCATGTGACTATGAGTAAGTCATTTAATTAGAGAGTATGAATGGGTCACTCCAGAAAAGAGGTACCAATACTATTGCAATTAACCAGTTAACAAAATAAAATAATAATGATGGAAATTTCATTCACTTTTGTCCAGTCTCCATATCTAAATAGAACATTCTATATCATCGCTACATCTACTGCATTCTAACTAGTACATATCAACTTTGTGTCCTTACAAATTTAACTACCATAATATTTGCTAAGATAGAGAAAGCCATTGTATGTAAGAAAAACAACTGAGGTGCTAGTACTGACCCCTGAAGGATACCACCCTATGTAGTTTAAGATGACAGGATGGTTTTATATCTGAAATTCCAATCTTCTATCATTCAACTAATCAACAGTTTACGTACAAATAAAACAATTAATTAAAAAAAGCTATTTTATTCAGTGAGATGGCATGTATGACTGTTGTAAACCCCAAGTATATCAATTTAAATGCCATAAGCTACACTCTTAACAAGATCAATAATGAATCCATGAAGTCAGGTTTCAGCTCTCCCAGTGTGAAAAAAGAAACTGAGAAATAAGAGCTAGTAATTCTTCCACCTTTAGTAAAATTCAGTTACTGGCTAGTCAGTACACTGCCTGGATGTCAGCAAAGATGAAATTTACAGAACCTGAAAGAAAATCGACCACAAAAGGTGAAGAGAAAACTCTGACCATGAAGAATCCTGTAACTGTTCAGCAAAAGCAGTTCACGCTCCAGCTTCAGTACAAGAGATGGCTTCTTGTAACCTAGAGGAAAAATAAATCAAATATACTCAGAGATGATTTAAATAAATGAGAATGTGAAGGAATATATCAACTGAAATAGTAAAATGCTGGAAAAGTAACTAACTGTTTAGATGAACTGAAAAAACTGCAAAAATCAGAGAATGAAACGAAGAAAAGGCTGGCTGAGTATGAGACTTCTCAAGAAGACTTGTTTCGAAAAATGGCAGTTAGAAGACAGAATATGTAGACAAAAACCTGAGATTTTCTGTTGTACCACAGAAACTGGAAGGAATAGACTCTATTAATTTTATGAAAACAAAAATAAGTAGCTGGACTGGTACTGCACAGCAGAATTTATTAACTTAAAGGGCACATTGAGTGTATGCTCCAAACTTGGCCATGAGAATGCAACCAAGAACTATATTAGTAAAGATGCAATCATTCCAGCAGAAACAGTCGATCATGGCAATGCTGTGACAGAAGGGAAAAGTATTAAAAATTGGAGACAATAGAGTGTTTGTGGGAAATGATTATTCACTGTATACCATGCAGACAAGAAGCAAATGTATCCCACAGTTAGGTTTTTCAAGAGGCATGTATAAGATTCAAGCTGTTGTACCCATCCATCTTCAAAATATTGCTTTCCTAGAAAATCAAACACATTTTTGATGCAGAACAGGTTATAGAGTAAATACAAAAGTTTTTATAATAAAAAGAGAGCCATCAAACAGTAGGGGGCTCTGCTTTTCATCTTTTCTGACAATAAAGCTCTTAGAGAGATTTTGTCAATGAAACTTTATCCAATGTTCTAAAGGAAAAAGCATAAGGGTTGACTAGAAGGATTGGGCACCTTGGACTTGAATCAGAGCCTGGTGTTGAGAAATGCAGATGAACTGAAAGAAGACCAGCAAAACTAAAATTATTGAATAAATGTGAGATTATAAAGCACCAGCCACATTTGTGAAATATAGCATTGCAAAATAAAAGTCACTGAGAAAAGACTGGACATTTGTTGAACTGTCGGTGGACTGTAAAGCATATACCTTACTTTATATCATTACTATTTAGTATGACACTAAAAGGGAACAAGGTAACTGTAAGTAAAACAATGTTTGTTCTTAATAGTATTTGTATAAAACATTTCATGATACAAACTGCATGATATATAATAAAGCAAATTTGTGTACTACGTAGTTGGGGTATCTTAAATGTAGGAGTGAGGGTGAGTATTTTCAGTGATTGCTGTATTTGATAAAGATATTAAAATAAACAAATATTGTTTTAGTTCTAAGAAATATAGGCATTGCATTGTAAAAAGAGAAGAAAGGCTAGGCAAAAGCAAGGTTAACTTAATATGCTATAATCTTGGTGATAGGGCATAAAAGTGCGCTTATTATAAAATATGTAGATTAATGTCCTTGGCTTAATCTAAAACCAAGTATTTTCTGTAGGCAAGTAGGTTGAAAAATAAGACAAAATAATAAATGTCATGAGAAGTGCTAAGTTCATTGCATATGCTATGATATTAGCTTTTTTTCCTTTAGCAAATGTTCAGTGGGTGAAGAGTCTGCAGCTGAAGACAGTTGTACATTTTTTTCTTATGTTTCTATGGAAATGAGCTCTCTGCAGATGCAAGCAATTAATCTTAAGAGTTCTGCACATTGTTTGTTAAGGGAAATGCAAAATTTAAAGGTACAAGGGCATGCAGTTCAATAAAAATAAAAATTTGAAATTGTTGGAAGTTAATAAAAGATAGCAGCTTTCCTATCAACCTTAATGAGTCTATATTAGAATGTCAAAACCTCATTTATGCAAATCCTGAAAGGCCGACACATACACAGCGAACCGCAAGAACACTGAGCGTCCTTAAGTGCAAATTTCAAAATATCGAATTGCCATAGCTGGCCAACTCCACTTCCCACTATGTACTGCCTACCCAAACAAAATAAATATGAATGTATTACTATATATTCACTTACCTTAACCCGCACCATAACCCTAAGGTCAGTAACTATTGCACATTTACTTTAGGGAGCTATACTGGATAAGGCAATTTCCTACTGACATTTTACCTCACTAAACATGGTGTGGACAACTATGGTAATTCGGTATTTTGAATTTCGTGCTTAAGGACGTTCGGTGTTCATGTGGTTTGCTGTTTATGTGTCGGCCTTTCAGGATTTGCATAAGTGAGGTTTCATCATTCTAATATAGACCCAACCTTAATACATTAATGCATTTAATAAAACAGTGTATAATTTAGCTAATTTTTAAAAGATAGTCAATGCACTTTTTCTTAAGGCTAAATGTTATTTTCTGAAAGCATACAAACTGTTTTTCACATCTGGGAGGGAAATAGAGATAAGAAAAGAACACACAGCAATCAGTCTAAGTAGAAGTAAAGGATGTAACATGCACTTTAGCATGGATAACCTTAATATTAGATTAGGTAATGCCTGTGTGTGCAGCTGTCAACCTGGGCCATTTTTCTTAACAGGATTGTTAAATTTCATTTTTTGAAGATGTACACAGTTTTATATATTTGTTCTAAATTAATAGGTTATCAGGGTATTCTGAGAATATATTTTTGTTTTTTGCTTGAGAGTTTTCACTTATTTGTTTATTTATTTTACTTATTTTACATTTGTTTACCGGGAAAGTCTGTCTGGACATATAGTCCTTTTTCAATTGAGGCCCGGGGAGAAAAGTTCAACAAATAATAACTCTAGTAGTACAACAAAGACAAAGAATACACATATGAAAAAGATACAAAATATTCTTACAGGGTTATATAGTATAGTAAAAAAAAGGATACAAATGTAATAGTTTGTCATAAGTCATGGTATATTCTAACATATGTGGTTAACACTGCTGAAAGAGTTAAGGAGGAGAGGCAATAGAGTTTGCATTCTTAAGAAAAATATTACCTTGGAGTGGAGCAGGACCATAGCCAGGTGTTAGCAAGGTGAATGTTTAAAGATCTTCTGAAATCTGCTATAGGGATTTGGTTAGTAAGGCTGGAGGGCAGAGAACTCCATCTTCTGGCTATATAGTTAGAGTATAGGGACTCACCTGCAGAGTTATTGGCCTTAGACTTCTAACAGTTGTTTGTTACTTGAACATAATACACTGCACCTAGTAGCTTAGTGTGGGTTACAGGTGAGATAATGGTGTGAGGTTTAATTAAAACAAAAAGTCTTGAAAAATGTGATATAGGTTCAAATGGATATGACAACAAGCAACTGCATAAAAGATCAACCCATCAAACATTAATGTGTGCATTCAATACAAAAGCTGGAATACACATTCATAAAAGCTGTCATGTATAATATGTGGACAATAACTTCTTATCATAATGGCTACACTATCAGTATTATTTTGGAATGTAAATGGCCTAACAGTATAGACAAAAAGAAAGGAGTATTGAATTATACTAAGAAATGCAGACTACAAATAGCAATGCTGCAGGAGACATATTTGGAAAGAAATGAGCATGTGAATTTGAGAATGAATGGATTTCAGAATGGATATTCAGCAGAATATGAGGAATGAAGGAAAGAGCAAGTAATTATACCAACTGAATAGCTCTAATAGTGAAACAAGAGAGAAAAAAGATAATAATAGCAGATTTGTGGTAGGAAACAGCTACTGGAAAAGAAAGAGGATTACAATGGCATGTATTCATATTCTACCAAAAACTGGTATTATGGAGCTTAAGACAATTTGGGGAGAAATAACCAGCTTTTAGCAGGGAATATTATGAATAGGTGAAGAATGTAACTTGATTTACAGCAGTGAGTATGTATCTGGCAACCTAAAAAGGAAAGTATAACAAAAAAGGGTAGATTTATGAAGATATTTATGAAACTATTTGGTATGGAAGATATGACTTCAGTAGTAGGAACTCAGGGAGAATTTTCATATTATTCCCCAAGACAATAACTGGGCTACACTAAATAGAAATTATATTTCAAGGGAACATCTGCATTTAATTGAAAGCTTCAACACACATCCAATAACTATTTCATACAAATGCAGGGTAATGATGTAAACATGAGACAATGATGTTTTGTCACCTAGGATTAAAAAAGAGGAATTTAAGAAATGGGTAGTGGAAATTATTTGAGAGTTATTAGGGAAGATAGAAATTTCTTTAGAAGTTCTAGCTAGTGAGTGGGATAAAACGAAAATGGAGTTTAAAATGGTAGAAATAATAGAAAAAGAGATAGTGTTAAGAAGTAACAAGAATTATTTGGAGAGGCTGACAAAGATTAAAGTATTTCAGAATAAGAGGAATCTCACAGAATAAGAAGTGCAACTGCAGACTGCTAAAGAGAAAAAAGGGAGTATCTGGATAATATGCATGAGTTTAGAAAGACCTGTCAAGCAACTCTTTTTTTTTAATAATAACTTCAGAGAGTAAAACCTTTTAGCACGATGACTTAGGCAATAGAAAGTAAAAAGAGATGTCACCAAACTTAGGGAGCATATATCAAGAAAAATAATCAAATATCCTGTAGAGGTATTAGAGATATTTTGGAAATTTTATGAAAGTTGTATAAAGCAGATAAATATGAAAAGAAAGAGCACAAATGGAAATATTTATGGAAGACTTAAGTATGCCAAGGTCAGAGGTAGATGAGGCTCAACAATTAACAGTTAAGATAAGAAAAGATGAGAGAAAAATGGTAATGTATAATCAATTTGCAGGCAAGTCTCCAGGAACAGATAATATTCCTATGGAAGTTTGGAAGTTAGGATGGAGGAAGAGATAAAGATTTAGAAGGTTTTGTTAAACAGTATTTTAAAAGGAGGGGAAGCAGCAACATCTCTGAAGAAAGCTGTGGTGGCTATAATATATAAAGTCAGTAAAGAACCATCATACCTAGCTTTATATATACCCATTTAAATTTTAAACTATGATTACAAAGTGTTTATGTCTATACTGGCTAAAAAATGGCAAAGGTGTTGCCAGAATTTTTAAGTTGATGGATAAATGTGGTTTTGTGGAAGGGAAGCAAACATCTGACAACATCATTAAAACAATGAGGATCCAGAGGGAAGCAGAAATTAGAAAGTACTGCTGTTGTCGGTGGGTCTTGATGAAGACAAAACATTCAACAGAGCGAGTTGAGATTTTATGAGTAGAGCAATGGAAGCATTTACATTCCCTAATACAATAAAAATGTTAATTAGGAGGACATATGATGGATCTGAGGCAAGGACTAAAGTGGGAGAGTTCTTGAATGATAGGTTGTGTCTGAACAGAGGAACCAGGCAGGGGTGTCCTTTTCTTCATTTATTTGCTTTATATTTAGAGCTATTGGCAAAGAAAATAAGGGATTCAGAAATTCAAGGATATAATTGTTATGGTAATCAAGAAAAGTTTGCTTTATTTGCAAAGAATATTATTTTGTACCTGTGAATCCAGAAAAGGAAATTTCAGTGTTGTGGAACATTTTTAGACAGTTTCAAGTCTTTTGGGGATATAAAATTAAGGAACATAAAACAAAGGCTATATCCATAAATGATGTACCCACACATGACTGGGTTCTGCAATACAAGTATTTATGGGGCACGAAAAAATGAAGCATTTAAGAGTATGCATTAAAAAGGCTTCTATTATGTCAGCCAAGAATATGTGGAAGCTATTAAACAAAAAAGAATGCAAAAACTGAGAAACTGGAAGCTCTTGTTTATGGATATGGATAGTAATATGCAAGCAGTGAAAATGTTTTTAGTTTCTTTAGTATTATATATATATATATATATATATATATATATATATAAAATATATATATATATATATATATATTTTTTTTTTTAATCAACCAGAGAAGTTGTGGACAATAATTAATAAAGAACTGAAATAACTTATCTGGGAAGGAAGAAGGCAAAATTTAAGTGGCAGAAGTCAATCCTTCCAATAGAACAATGTGGTTTAGGATATTTTACAACTACACAATAAGGGTACATACATTCAACACAAGCATAAAGATAAAATTTAAACTGAAAAGGGATTATGATGATGAAGAAGCAGTGGGGACCTTAAATAAATCAAGAGAAAGTGGGATTTTGGATGCAGATCCTTAAGGAGAATAACAACAACCATATAGAATATTATATTTATAAAATAGTAGAAAGTATTCTAAGAACTAATTCACACGAGAATGGAGAAAGGAGATTTTGCTGATAGGGATGACTGCAAGTAGGGGTACAGAGAATAAACAAGAGGGGGCTGGCATTTACTAGAGAAAACTGGCAAGGGAACTAAGGCATTATGAGCAAATTACTAGAGATGGAAAATAGCCAGACAGGGAATGGTAACAGAATGGGAAGAGGCCAAGAAGACATTTGTACTGCAAGTTAGGGACTGTCTTCCCTACCAGGGATCGAGATCAGAGTATAGGCAAAGAGAAAGAGGAAACTTAATTGATAGATCTGCATTGGTACAGTTTTTAATTGAATCTAGAACAGAAGCTGCTATTAAAAAGGAATAATTAGTAGAGCATTACAATAGTGCACAATAACTATAAGAATCAATCAGATGAGGATAGAAAAGATTGGGAAGAGAGACTGAATAAGCAATTTAAAAAGTAACAATGGAAGGACATATGTATGACTGCCAAATATGCATGTTTTGTTTTGCTTGTAAGTATGCACATAGGTATTTTTATACCCCAATCATACTCCAAAGATTTTTCTTCAGGTAAATGTCACATATTGGAGGCATGATGATGGAGAGAGACAACTGGGAACATATGTTTTGGGAGTGTAATGAGTTGGCATACTTTAAAAAGTCCATATAGAGTACTCTGTCATAAATATTGGATGAACAAATTGGCATAACTAAGGAAATGATTCCTTTGAGCTGGAAACTGAATCTGAATTGTTTATACACAGTAAGGCCTTGTTAAGTTTAATTTTGTTGGCTGCCAGAAAAGCAATTACTAGAAAATGAAAGTCAAATTGGTTTCTGATTTCTAACATTATTCCTCCTCTCTTTTGTCTTATATAAGGAAACAGCAAGGGAAATGAAAGTATAGGTATGACATTTTATTAAATAAAGATGCCAGCATCTCATCACTGATATTCAACTTCTTTTTTTTTAATAAACGATTCCACAGAAACAATAGGAATGGTACAGTTGGTTTAGTAAGTGGTTTCCCTGTTGAGTCCTGACTGACTTAATTCTCACTAGTGAAAAGCAAATCTTTGAAATACCAATGGCATAATGTCTACTGCTATTACTACTTCAACATTAACTACCAAAAAACAGCATCATAGAAGTTAGACCCCCTGCCTTCTTGACATAAATGAAAAATGGCTTTTCTTTGCCCATTTCTTATTAAATAGTCTAATTTATTTTTGTGTAATAGCTTTTAGTTTCCTCTATACAGATTTGCTGCAAGAGAAATGCTAAGCAGAATTATTAATTGTTGATGTATGTCCTATAAAGTGTATTCTTGTTTGTGATATCATAAGATTCTTTATATTCTTTGAAAGAAATACGTTGTGATTGTTATCCTACTTTTTTCCATTTACAGCCATATAATATAAGTTTGCTAGATTGTAGGTACTTACTAAGCTATTGCTCTGTGAGGATCTTAAGATGTCTAGCACTAAATTCCCATGATATTTTTTTACACCTAACATTTCACATAAGAATAACCAAGAGACAGGGCAAACAATGATGCATTGCGACATTTACATGTTTCCCCATCCATAAGTTATAGGTGTGCAAAACAGGGAGTGGATTTGCAGTTACCCATCCATTCAACAAAAGTGCATTTGAATAGAATAAGATAAGTACTTTGCTTTATGTGTAGAAGAAGACAGTTCCATACAAGTGATATGTTCTGTGATATATACCTATTCCTCCAACATGTTCTATTTAGTTTGCCAAGGATTTTGAGATCCCTTGAGCAGGTATTTATGAGACCATTAGACTGATGAATGTATAATAAGTCTGACAGAACAGGCTCTGCTGAAACTGTCAATACAAGGCAATGGTTACCTCTCAGTAGCCTGTATGATACTGAAAAGACAGACAAGGCTTTGAGAAAGTCGACATATTTTTTATGATTCTATGCCTTTGATTTTTTTTCATGAAAAGGCATTGTGCTCATTACAGTTGTGACAGGTGTTCAAACGGGTACATACTGAATAAGGTATTATACTCAATGATCGCCCTAATGAGTTAGCCTGCTAATATTAGATTGCACAGGGAAAATACACATTTTCTAAGGCACAGGAAAAAGACAACTCATAGATTTTATTTTAATTCAATTAGTATATTCATCATATTTATTTTATAAATATTACAAATATGTGACTCCTTCATGCTACTGGCTTCTTCCAGTCTCAAGTTCAAAAAAAATTTGTAGCTGCAGATGATATCATCTCCACTTCTGAAAAAATAATGTATCTAATAAGCTCAACCCACTAGTCAGTTATATAATAGCGAGCTAAGCATAAATCCTCATCAAGTTCAGAAATGAATATAGCCTTATCTGGGACGTTGTATTTTCTCTTGTCTATTTTAATCCAGGGAAATTAAAATCCCTCATCACCAGCAAATCACCTCTCTGATACCTGCTGTTAACAAAGTCAGCCAAAGCCTCTATATCAGCAAATAGATTGCTTACTTATCTACAAATACCATTAGGTAATTTTAGATTCAGTTACCTGAAGTTTTCATATTGTCCAACCATTTTTAAACAATGCTACACAACAAATTATGAGTATTGTACTACAGCATGTGGAAAATATTTATGAGAGTGAATATAATGAAAATAAAAGAAAACGGAAAGTAAAAAAAAAATCCAGAATGAGTTATGGAAAAATCTGAAAAATAAACTACTATTAGTGGAGTGGATGAAGTACTTGGGAAAGTATATGGTGCTTCAGCATAAGGTCCACATGGTATAGTGTATGGAATGTACAAGAAAATAATGGATTGGCAAATAGAGTATTTTATAAATGTGCTAAATGAAGGCTTGAAGGAAAGGATTGTCTATGAAGACTTATATAATGGGATATTTCAGAATTACCCACACTCAGCCTTGGGTTATTACTATTATACAATGATATTATTTAAGGAAAAAAGTTACTTATTTTTCTTAAATAATGTCCTTGTATAATTACTCATTTTCCCCCGTATCCTAGGGCTTTCTTGATGTACTACACATGCGTATGAAACTTACGTTTCCACGCTTATGCAGTAGTACATCAGTGCTTTGCAAAGGAAGCAAAAGAAAAAAGAAGATCTCTGTTGCTTTTTTTGTTTGTTTGATTTTTAATTAAAAAAATGAAATCAGAAAACTTCAAATGGATGGGAGAGATGGGACAGAGAAAATATAAGGATAATCAGGTATGTTTCACTAGTTTTGCATAATGACTTGATTATCCTTATATTTTTCTCTGTCCCATCGATCTCATTCTTTTAAAGTCTCTTTGTTTTGTAAGTTTATTTAAAAAAAATAAAGAAAAGTAGAACTTTTGTAGCATATATTAATAGAAGAAAAGTCTGGGCAACCAGACTTTTTTCCATTGGTATTTGCTTGATTTACAATGGGCATGCTGGTTGAGCTGACCAATCAGCATGCTCGCTTTTGAATTTTAATGGCGAGCCATTGTATAATATGTGTTATGTATTGTGATTGGTCTCCACTTTTTTATTTCATTATTCTCATCTTTCCTCCATATATTTTATTATACAACGACCCCCCCATTAATATTCAAAAAGGTGCACGCTGATTGGTCAGCGTGCACATTGTAAATCAGTTATAGTAATGGAAAAAAGGTCCGGTTGCCCGGACTTTTTCCATTACTATAACTCTTTTTTTAATCAACGGAGAACGCAAGATCTCCGTTGCTTCATACTGTCTCACTATGTTAAACGAGTTTAACATAGCGAGACAGTGTTAAAAAAAGCAACGGAGATTCTCCATTGCTTTTTTTAAAGCTGTCTCGCTATATCAAACTCCTTTAACATAGCAAGACACTTTGTAAAAAGCAACGGAGATCTTGCTTTCTCCGTTGCTTTTTTCAAAACTGTCTCACTATGTTAAATGGGTTTAACATAGCGAGACAGCTTTAAAAAAGCAACGAGATTCTCTGTTGCTTTTTTAAAGCTGTCTTGCTATGTTAAACCCATTTAACATAGCAAAACAGTTTGTAAAAAGCAACGGAGATCTTGCTTTCTCTGTCACTTTTGCCCACAGCTCTGATGTACTGCGTAGGCATACGCATGTGCAGTACATCAGAACTGTCGCAGAATACCAGACAGCTGCAGAAGGGCAGCAAGGAGGCATTATACAATGCCATTATTTAAGAAAATTAATTTTTTTTTTCTTAAATAATGTCATTGTATAATAGCAATAACCCACTTCTGGGTGTGGGTAATGCTGGATTTACCCACGGTTGGCTTTGTTTAGCCACTCGGGCTTTGCCTTCGTGACCAAACCACACCAACCATGGATAAATCCAGCATTACCCACGCCCAGGCATGGGTTATTGCTATATTATACATTTTTATGAGAATACATAAATGAATGGAAGGAAGGATGAAAGATATTATGGAAGAAAGTATATATGGGATAAAAGTTAAGGTATGTCAAGAATTGTTATTGGTTGTGATAGAAATTGTGGATAATATTATAAGTAAAGGGGAGGATGTGAAACTTATGGTAGATGATATTACCAAGACAATTGATATAATAGGATATGATGTCTTGTGGGATGTTATGGAGAAGAATGGAATATGGAAGAGAATTAGGAGAGCATGTAAGGCTGCATATCAAAATAATAAAATTAGAGTATTAGTGAATGGGTGACTGAGTAAAAAAAATGCATTGTTGTGGTTTAAGGCAAGGATGTCCCATGAGTGAAATACTGTTTGCACTGGTAATGAATGTGTTAATGAGTGAAGGAGTTTATAAAATGAAAGATGCCAGATATGTGATGCAAAAGGAGGTGGTGCTTCCAGTAGTTTTGACATAGACAGATGATCTAGCTGTAGCTGCTAAGAACAAACTATGGATGAGGGAAGTGTTGGTTTGAATAAATGCTTAAAGGACATGAGAATGACACTGAACAAAGATATCAGTAAAAGTTTGGGTGATGTGGTGAAAGATGAGGGTGCATTTTTCAATGAACAATGCGTCTTTGCTAGGGATAAAATTTGGTAAAAATGAAGTGGTTATGATGCAATGTGAAGATTTGATAAAAGAAATTAAATAAAGATATCTTCTGTGCAGAATGTATAGATTAGCATTCAGGAAAAAATATCTGGTAAATTCTGTATTAATGGAAAAAAAGCATGCATGTCAAATACTTATGTGAGCCCTGAAAAATACAAAAAGGAAATTGTGTAATTGGTGTTTTTTTCATATGAGTTTCAAGAGTGAACCAATAAAAACAGGTGTGTTGTACATGACTGGAGATTAAAGGAGACTGTGGTTACGAAATTCAGTTGTTTATTTTGCTTTTCTTGGAAACTTATATAGAGTATTGAAGTGGGTAAAGGAAGAAAATGAGAAATTAATAGTGAGAATGTTTATAAGTGAAAATGTTCTGGGAGATGAGAATAAGAAAAAGAAAAAAATATGTAAATGAAGAAATTAAAAGTTATCAAGAAAAATACTAACAGAAAATAAAAATTAATTATATAAAACAAATAGATGAATGTGATATAATAATGTGATGAAACATTATTATTATGTAAATCCATGGGAAAATTTAACAGAAGAAGTGATTAAATCCATTAAATTAAGGAAAAAGTGGTGTACCCAGATAGTAGAGTGTCAGAATTTCCTGTGGAGACTGGTTTTAAATAAGTTACCAGGAAAGGGGAATTTGCCATATAATAAGAAAGTTGAGAAAGTGTGTTTATTTTGTGGGGAGGAAGAGACAACATAACATGTTTTTTGAAATGTAAAAGAGTGGTGAAACTCTGGAAAAAAGTTGAAGATTTTTTTAAGAATATTAATGGCATGATCAATACAAATATGAATATCATTGTGTATGGATATTATAAGAACAAGAAGAACGAATCTGTGAGAAGGGTAGATATGCACTAATTTTATGTAATGTGGGTTATTTGAAATGAAAGTATGACTGAAATTTTGTTTGATGAGAAATAGATTTTTGCAGATATATTGAGAAAAATTAGATTATGGTTGTGGAAGAATGAGTGGGGGTCAATTATAGAAGAATAATTAGGATGTTATAAGGAAAATGATAAAAACTACAAAAATAGAAATGTGCATGTATATGTGCCTATAAATTTGTAAATAATGATTTATGTTGCATTAAATAAAGGACCACTATTCTTTTCAATAGGTGTCATAGGATATTTATAGGTTCATAGGTTGGTACTAGGCTATCGACCCTAGGGCCTCTACAAGCCTAGCCATAACAATTCCCTGGCTATTACGTCCCTGGTCCCCTGTCTTACTGTTTAACCCCACAACGACTTCCTTTATCATACTTGAAAGAAAACTGCTGCCTGCCCACAGTGCTTATTTTGCTACCAAAAAAATTAAACCAAAAGTTATATTTATTTATTTACTTATTTTATTTTTTACTTATTTATTTTTTGTGAACCCAATTCCCTGTCCAAGCAGAATATTATCAGCTCCGGGAGCATTTTGCTTTACCAAAAGTATTTATCCCTCATTGATAAAAATGTGCCTTTACAAAGTAAACAAAACACTATAAATAGTAACAAGATGCTCTACATCTCCAGGGCTGCAGAGTAAAAGGATGTTGCATTTTACTTCCCCTTCACAGAATGCTTAATGCCCATTGTCCTAAAACAATGTGGAGCACTCAACTTTAAACATTTTAACTGATTTACACTGCTCTGTACTTATTTTGTGGCAAAACAATGTTTCACGGGGAGACACAAAAGGCTGAAGCACACAAGGCTGGAGAACACAATCATGGTAACTCCATTTTGTTAGTGCATGCTACCTGTGGTGGAATGCCCACAGGTAGAGGAAAACACTGAGGCATCCTGTGCACGTGGATGATTCTGGGAGTGTCATTAGTGGTCTGTGTTGCTGCATTCACTATTACAGTGTGCATTCAGTTACAAATCTACAGTGTGACTTATTCATATGGACTTTATCATAGACTCTCAAATGGCCGAAGGGTGTCTTAGGACTCAGCTCACCTATCTGGATATTGGGTCAGTCGGTGCCACTAGGCCAATGGCATCTTTTCAGGGGAGACCTGAGATGGCATTTATATGGACTAGGTGAAATCTGGCCAGAGCACTGGGAAGATTCCCCATCTCCTTTCAATAAGTGCCATGGAATCTTTTAGAGCCACCTGACCTACCACCTGTTCAGATAGATGAGGCTTCAGTTTTAAGTCTCATCAGAAAGCTGGTTGGTTGCGATAGGACTGTATTTTATAAAATGTCTTAGACTATCCTGCTTGGAGCACCAAACATTTATAAAGAATAAATCAATCTAAAAAAGGATCACAAACCTGTCTGCCACAGTTATTCCCATGGGTTTAGAGATAGGCCCTAAGCATGGATCAAGAAGCGGGATTTCATTTTTCATTCTTTTGCTTAGTTTCTTGCTAGTAGATATAACTGCATCTGTGAATATGAAATTTATAGCACAGTACATCTCTTTGCACTTGTCCATAACAGGCTGCACAGGGCAGAAAAGGTGTTTCTACTTGTGCTGACCATGCTTTCTGGATCAGCAATTGCCAGTGGAGGTAGGGTCTGCTGCCTTACTGTATTACAGTCTTTATGTCAGTCAACCCCAGTTTTGCAAACTGACTAAAAATCCTGGAATAAGGACAGGAAATACCTGATTCTCTTAATTTTTATACCTATTTGTTGACCAGGTTAACCCACTGGATAAGTTGCTCCTTTTCAGGAGCAAAGAAGGTGTGTTGTTTGCTAAGCAACTTGTGATTTCCTTAAAGTCTCATAGTAGAGAAATGAAGGTGGAGGGCATCAAAACCTGTACCCTGGGCACAAGAAACAACTCATTAACAGCTCAGAGCTTTAATCCTCTGTGTGAACTACCAGGCAGACTGTTAACAATTATTTAAGACATGGGTATTTCTCATTGAATTATTTATTTATTTTATTTATCGGACATTTGTTAACCGGGTTAGTCTGACTGGGCAAGAAGCCCTTTTTCAGCAGAGGCCCATGATAAATATATACAAATATAGAGCATGTTGTGGCTTTCGGCTTTTCCCGGTTAGAGGTTGCCACAGCGGAACTCCAGTCAGCTAATGATTGGCAGTAGATTTTTACTTGCTGAGTTGCCGGCCCTGACGCACAACCTTCAACGAAGGTACGCCCATTCATGCATGTCTCCACACAGAAGACACTCCAGCTGAGAATCGAACAGGACAACATCTTACTGTGAGGCGACAATGCTACCGCAGCACCACCACCGCAGTATATACAAATATAGAGCATAACTATCTTAAGATTTTGTTTAGAAGTCTGTTTTACTGATGGTATGCCATATATTGTCCTTATTATTTGTAATTATGCTCTATATACAAATATAGAGCATAATTACAAATAATAAGGACAATATATGGTATACCAACAGTAAAACAGACTTCTAAACAAAATCTTAAGATAGTTACATACAGACAGAGAGTAGAAGTGTATCTGAACACTTGGCAGTTAAAAAAGCAAGTTAAAATATGAAAAGTAATTAACATCTGACAATATACATTTTTTTTTTTGTAGGCAAACTGTCTGCAGGAAGAAAGAAATTAGATAGTGACCATACCAGCGTATTAGCAGAGAGAGATAAAGGAGGAAAGAGAGGATAAAGAGTAAATAGATCAGGTTGCAGTGGGGCAGGGGCAAGACCACGTTTTAAGCATGTCATCTTTTAGCATTTTTTTTTTTTAAATAGAAATAGTTCATAGTAGCTCTTAGGTCTGGGGTAGTTTGTTGATAAAAACAATGTGCAAACTAACGCTGCCTGTATCTTCCAGGGGAGCATTTTAGCACGCAGGGGCAATCAGTAGGTACCTTAACTTCGATGCTTTTTGACCTACCTTGCTTGAAACGCCTCACTTGCAGCCACCAGAGTAGAAATGTATTTATTGTTTCCATACTTTGTATTGACTAAATAAAAAAGAATGTGGAAAGGATTTCTGATTTCTTTGGTTTCTTTCTAGGAAAGGCTACAGATTCCAATAGACTGAAACTGTTGATATTAATGAGACTAAGGTAGTAAAAGACACTGAAAAATTCATTACCCCAAAACCATTATGGCATCAAGATGCTTCAATTCCTTATAAACAGGCAAAGCATAAAGGATTTAATTTATCACTTCTTCTGGCTAATAGCTCAGCATTGAGGGAGGGATTTCAGATTCGCAATCTTGTGTTCTAGACAATGCAAAGTAGAAACAGAGCAAATCTGATGTTAAAAAAAGGAAATAAAAGTATGTATCATTGAAATTAAAAGGACTTATTTGTTTAATTTTAATGCAGAGTATTCAGAATATTTAGCTTCTGTCAACAATATCAAAGTTACATCAGATACATACATACATACATACAATACCCATAGGCTGCAGAATCCAGCATTCTTTTACTGAAGCCTTCTGTTCCATATAAACAAAATATACTTGACCGAGGTGTATTATTGCTCATTACATCCACCTGAGCTACCACCAACTTAAACAGATGGGGCGTTGGTTTAATGTCTCACCTGAATGATGACACACTCAGACATACATCACTCCCATCATGCTGCACTGCAGTGTCAGCTACTGACATATGTATTGTGGGGAAAAAATCCATAGCCCTCTACATCAAAGGAAAGTGTGCCATCTGTTGTGCCACTGACATGGACAACTGCTCATCTTCAGAAACATACAGCAAAGTTGTCTTTTTAGAATTACTTTTATCTTTATGTTCTGTAGCATCCTGAAATAAGGTTTTAGGGCAACCAGAAGGTAACTGTTTCTGATCTTTTGAAAGTGACATTTTCCACCAGACTGCTAGATAGGTTACTATGTACTACGATCCTACGATAATGTACAAGATCAAACTCACTTTTGCGAAAGTGCAAAGGCCACGGTGGTGAGGGCGGCCATGGTGGTACCGTGGTTAGCATTGTTGCCTCACAGCAAGGGGTTTTCTGGTTTGATCCTCAGCTGGGGTGCCTTCTGTGCAGAGTCTGCATTCCTCCCTGTGGTCGCTTGGGTTTCCTCTGGGTGCTCCGGTTTCCTCCCACATCCCAAAGACATGCTGCAGGTGGATTGGACACTCTAAATTGGCCCTGGGTGTGAGTGCGTGTGTGTTTGTGTGCCTTCTGTGGAAGGTTGGGCGCCGGGCTGGCAACTTGACACTGTAAAACTCCACTGCCAATCATGAGCAGACAGGTGATCTACTGTGGCGACCCCTAACCGAGAAAAGCCGAAAGAAGAAGAAGAAGCACTTTGCAAAAAAAAACATGCCAAAAAAACTTAAAAAACTACAGTACTCATGTTTATGCAGCACCCCATTTAATATTCTCACTCTGAGATAGCACTACAGTGGGGAAAAGGGAATATCCCCTTATCCCCGCTGCACCGTGATCTAAGCAACAGTTTTAGTTGTACAATCAGCAGTACATGTTGATGTACAACTAAATCTACATGCAAACAACTGTTTGCGTAGTTACCTTTCAGCAAAAGTGCATTTTCAACAAAATGCACTTTTGTGAAAGTGAGTTTGATTATGTACAGTTCAATGAAATGTACTTTTGATAACAAGACTTATATATATATATATAGATATATATATATATATATATATATATATATATATATATATATATATATATATAAAACTACTTCAGTAGATTGACAGAAAAATGGAATTTATATTCACGAGAAGAGAAGACTGGAATGTCACAGCAATGAATATTTACCAGGCCGAAATAAGGAAGAACGAAAAGCCACTGCACATGTTACACCCCACTCGAAATTCTGAATGGTGATCGCAGAACGTTCACAAAAAACAGCTGCTTCATTTAACCACATATTTTAGCACAGAAATGTAAGTTATTCAATGTTTTTCAGAGGGGCAAGCCCCCCCTGCACCCCCCCCCACACCCAATGCAAATTACATATACCAACTCCAAAATTGCACTACAGTGGAGAAAAAGGGTAAATTTCCCTATCCTCATTGTACTGCGATCTCCATACAGAAGCGTTGAAAAACTTCATTTCTTTTCTAAGATATGTGTTTAAATGAAGAAGCTGCTTTTTGTGAATTCTCAGCGATCTCCATTCAGAAATTTGAGTGCTCTGTGACATGTGCAGTTGTTTTTCGTTCTTCCTAATTTTGGCATGGTAAATGTTTGTTGTTATGACATTTGGTCTTCTCTCCTCATAAATTTAAATTTTCATTTTTTGTCAATTCGATCTGATGAAGTAGACCCATAAATCTATATATATATATATATATATATATATATATATATATATATATATATATATATATATATTGTTCAGTCTCTTTCTCTCTCTCGATCTCACTCTCTCTCTGTTTCCTTAGACATCAGAATGATCATGTAAGATGGGTGAAAGATGCTCCTTGGTATAGTAATGTGAAAAATGAATTGAAACTGTAAGTGTATTAGTCTTATTTCTCTCTCAGTGAAAGTTATGGTACTGACTAGCAAGGACTGTGGTGGAGCACATTGTGGGAGGTTTTGGTCTGTTTCATCTTTTTTTGGTTTACCCAAATTTACATTGCATGAGTCTATACAGTACACCAGTGAATTGAATGCACATTACCTAGGTTTGACTCAGGATCCCCTGAGCAGGCATGTGTAGGGTCACATGACCAGTTATTTTCTTATTGCACAAAGTTGAACCCATTTTGATAGCCCCACCCCTGTTAGTCTCTAACCAGCATGCTTTCAAATCACAAAATACCTTCATTTTCACTTACGTTCTGCATCACTGTTGTATTCTTTCTTCCTTATCTGAGAAGTTGAAACTTATCTCTCCAATTCCTTTATGTAATTATATTTTAGCATACTTTGCCATTTCACTTGTCTAAAAAAAAAAATATATATATATATATATATATATATATATATATATATATATATATATATATATATATATATAATTTTTTCCCTTTCTAATTACCTAAGCTTCAAGAGACACCACATTGCTATAGGAGACCTGCATCCCTTATTGCTATGGTGATCCTTCAGTACTCAAGTTGATTTATTGTTAGAGTCTGGGAATCTCCATACCAGAAATAAAATAGTTAAAACTGTATTGCCCTGGTATACTCTCTGTTCAATTAAATTGCAATACTTTTTATTTATTTCTATTTACATAAACAGGACCCACTGCCCTTTTCTAGCTATGACCATGTTCTGTAACATATCAAAGAAAAGACAAAAAATATAATAAGCAAAAGAGTTGACTTTAAAAACCTATAAAATGATAATGCATAACTCAGCAAAACAATCGTTACATGTGATAAGTGACATCTAATTAGATTGCTAATTATTTGGTTACTAATAACAAAGTACTGTGTAAAACTTTTTTTTAAACAGGCACCTTCCTCAGCTAGCTTTAAAGAAATAGCAGAGTAGATGCACTTGAGCACAAACTATGCACAGGCACACATAACATAACATTATGGCTGTCCCAAGAAGGACTACAAGTTCAGAAGTGCACAAACATACGGGCCTTAAAGGCTGTACTGTCAGAAGCTAAGCTAACAGTTTAGAAGTACCTGAATTAAACCGTCTGACAGTCTGAAGATAGATCTCAGTGCTAAGGCCAGAAGGCTCTATGCTGTTCCTCAGATATCCTTATATGCAATTAGAGAAATGCTAAATCTCCAAGTCTATAAAAATGCCCTGAACTTTATGGCACCACTGTTCCAAGAAGGGCTTACAACCCAGTACTGCTCAAATAAGCTGTAAAGACATCAGTGGTTCAAGTTGTGGTAACAGTTTTAAGAGATTCTTGACTTAATAAAACATCTTACAGTCTAAAGACAGAGCACAGTGCTATGGCCAGGGGACAATGAACAGGTTCTCAACTTGGATTAGATACAGTCAGACAAGTGGCAGAGCATGCCATTACACAAACTCCCTGATCTCCAAGGCAGTGCTCTCTGAAGAAGGCATTATGTGGCAGAGCATGCCATTGCACAAACTCCCTGATCTCTAAGGCAGTGCTCTCTGAAGAAGGCATTACAATCCAGAAGTGCTCACATTGCAATCTCAAAGGCAACAGTGTTACAAGATGTGATCAGAGCCAGATCATGGTCAAATGGAGCCCTAGGCAGGGTAATGGATAGCCCCGCCCCCCACAGCAGCACCCCCCCCGGTCATTCAGTGTCCCACTACTTGGCTATTTCTCAGTTACCATAAACACTGCTCATACCTGTTAGCATACATACTGTTTTCTTTGCTTCTGCTATGCAACGACTACAGATATCTGGACTTAATTTAAAACTTTTATTTCAAAATTTTTAGCACAAACACTGATAGCCATTTACTAAACTAAATAATAGTCTCACAGTGAAAACAGACTTAGAATGAACAGTAAACCTCTCTGCCCTTGAAATTTACATTTGTTGAGACTGCACTGAAACCCACATTCAAAGAAAGCCATAGGCCCCTTGCACACATTTTTAGGACCATGCATACATGCATGTGTTCGTTGATTCACCTTCCTGATTATATTAAATTACATTCCTTGTATAACACAGCACCACTTGTTGGAGTGTATTTTAAATTTGTAGTTTTGAACATTTTTCCAGTAAGCAATGAAACAAAACATATAAACTGATAATGAAAAACTACACATTTCAGAACATTTCAGCCATAAAAAAACACTCAAGCTTCCGTCATTACAATCCACTAATATCAGTCAATGTGCGCAATCTGTGCATTAGCCAAAGTCATGTGAATAGTTCCACATTAAAGAGATCTGTAACTATTGAAGAATTTGCTGCTGGCAAACAACTTTACATGTTAATGTTTCATCTACAAATTCAGTGACTGTTGCCGTTGAAGAATGAATTGCCTATGTTACATAAAAAAAATGGCAAGCAGGTAATATACTCACTAGGCATCTCATCCAAAGGAGGACACACTCAGGAGTGCAGCACTCCCATCCCCCCTTAAAGTACACCATAGCATCAGCAGTCTATCTACATGATGAGGGGTAGAACTCATAACCTTCTATACCAAAGATAAGCATGTTACCTGTTATGGCACTAATACGACTTTTTAACTTTTAAAGCACAAATACCTGAATTGTTAAACAAAACAGCTGCACATTGAAGACAGACTTAGCATGAGCAGTAGTAAACTTCTCTTCCCTTGAAATTCACAGTTCCTCGAAGATGCACTGAAACGCACAATTCCTTGAGTAGTTTGGTGTAGTTGATATAGAGGATTCAGGTTCTTGTCTCCTATAATCAAGGTGCAAGGTTTGAGCCTGACTAAGTTTATTAATCAACATGTCAGCACTAACTAGGGCTTTACACACACACCCACACACTTGTTCAAATCTGCACTTACTTTTTCTATCCCACTTCATTCTCTGCCTGGCTGCTCCCATGGACATCATATCTGTGCTGCTGTTGGTTTCTGTTCATATCTAAATCTCTGGCTGCTGTGGTTCTCTGATGTTCGGCTTCTGTTTCAGTCCTGTGGATACCATATCAAATCCCTGGCTGCCATTTTCAAAATGTCCTGCAGTTTATGTTAGAACAATGTCTTAGCACTGAGATTTCTGGGGCTTGCTTTTCTTACAGAAAGTCTCCTGCAAGGTCTTAATGTGCTGCAGTATTTACAGATGTCTTACAGCTTACAATATTTATGAAGAGATTTTTATTTATTTTTTATTGAGCCCCAAGACCCCCAAGCCAACACAGGCCCTAGTAAGCTGCCTAGGTTGCATAGTTCTGGATCTGGCTCTGGAGGTGATAGTAGTCAGAGTATCCCGGCTGTGTTAAACAGTCACACAGTCTAAACATAGAGGGCTCTTCATACACAGAACACTTCTTAAGTTAGCTTTAAAAATATTATAGAGTTAGGAGAACGGGGTACTAAGACATCCCAAAATATACAAGCAAAGAAAGTACAGACTTTTGCAGGATTAATAATCAAACCCAGTACTTCACCTGTGCTGTAATAACCCCAAAGTGGAATGCCAAGTGGAATATATGACCCTAAACAGGAAACAGACCTTGGTGTTGTAATAAATAAAGAAATGAGTTAACAGGTATAAACTGAGAAATCTGCAGCCAAGACCTGTATGATACTGGGTTAGATCCTTAAGGGAATAAACTTCAGCCAGGAATACAAGGGTTATAGTACACCTCTGTAGATCCCTGGTCAGGTCACAGCTGAAGTATTGTGTTTGATTGTGGTATCACCCAGTTTAACTTCTTCAAATGCTTAGATTTTTTTACATACCTTGAGGGAGAATAAAACCCATTTACAATCAAGAGCATAATTAATGTTCATGAAATTAGTATTGTTCAATCGTTGATGTTAGCCAAGAATGATCTTCTCAACACCCACAATGTACTCATAATTGCCCCTTTAGCAATCCATATGGGGTTATATGTATTAGTAGCATATTTAACTATGATTGTAAATTATTTTATTAGATTTGCTGTTCCTGTTATGATTGGAATTGTCTGGGTATCTTTCTTCCCCATTGCTCCCTTTTCTAGTTGCATATCTTGGTATCTTTGAGATCATCTGTCTCTGCATACATAACACACTATAATTTTTGGGCATAGCAGTTTCAATGATCAATGCTACTTTTGTCTTTTTTTCATGAACTACTACATCTGGTTTCCTTGCATTTATTTATTGAACTGTTGGTAATGGGTGATCCCATGTGATACAAATTTCTTCCTGTTTCCACTTTTTCTCAGCTACTTCTAAATTGTAAACCAAATATATCAAACAGGCAAATGACCAGCATGGCATATAACATGACACATTTATTGAATAAAACAAGAAAAATTAATAAAAATAGACCACACTTCATCAGATATTTCAAAACAGTTAACCACCTACTTTTTAAATCCACAGCATCCAATCCTAGCTAAATATTAATTAAACAATTAATTAAACTGGCTATGTGTCTCATGAGGAAGATTGCGTGTGTAGAAGCCAAATGCCAAAAGTACCAGTGAATATATAAATGTTTACAACAAACACAACATTTAACCTACAAAGCTCTTGGAACTATACTTAATATTGCTGTGTCACATAATTCACAAGAAACAAAAAAAAACTTGAAAAAATAAAAAAAAATAAAAATTACTTAAAAATACCAAGTGTACTGGCTCCTAGACTCACACATATCCCACTGTACTAAGTCTCGCGAGAATACACTCACTTAGAAATATTGCCAGGCAACCAGTACGTTGTATATTCTAATTTAACAAATAATACTAATATAAACAGATATATCAACATAAGGCAAAATACACTATAATATCACATATATAAATAAACATATTTTAATAACAGCTTTTAGTGAGCTGTCAGTTTGCTATATATAATAATAGTACCTGTTTTTGTGACCCTTTATAATATGCATTTTTAGGGTAGGTTATGTTTATTTATATATGTGATTTGGTAATCTACCAGTGTAGTACCTCTCAGGATGCGCAGTAGCAAACCCCGCCCCTAACACGGCCACGCTACATTCATATTAATTAGCTGTCATGTAGCTGTCAGTTACGATCCTTTGTAAGACCGTTATCTGAAAGAAGAAGCAGGAAGCAGTAACCTAGGGGAAATGAAATGCTGTATTTTAAGATCCTGCTAGTTTGTAGAAAGAATGGTACTGGTGTTATATTAAATTTGAGGTTTCTGTTTACAACATTTCTTTGGTTTAAAGCAAGAAGCAACTACATTAGCCTGCTCCAGAGTGCATCAGCAGAATCATATGTCACTTGCCGGTAGGAAAGAGAGCCAACCAGAACAGGAAACAACACGCAACAGAAAAAACTGTAGTCAAGGAAAGAAGTTTCGTTTTAGACCTGTAGGAAATAATGACTTACTAAGGTCACACAAAATAAAGTTCTTGCCGCTATACATATTACTACCTTACGTTTTTCTATGGCACCCGTGATTTGAATAGGTGGCAACAATGTGTTAAACCAGTAGTTAAAAGTACTTAGTTTAGGACAGTGGAAATTAGCAGAACCTTGTCATTGTTAAATTAGCATACCTTGCCAGTCAGATGTGTGATGACCTGCCAGTCAATGTGGACACACCCTAACCTGCGTAGAACCACCCGCGAGGTACTACACTGGTAGATTACCTGTGATTTTATAGTTTCTTTTGGCTTATGTCGCTATATCTTTTTATATTAGTATTATTTGTTAAATTAGAATATACAGCATACTGTTTGCCTAGCAATATTTCGCAGCAAACGTATTCTCACGAGATTTACTGCCGTGGGTGGGATATGTGTGAGTCTAGGAGCCAGTACGTTTGGTACTTTTAAGTTATTTTTTCAAAACATTTTTTCAAGTTTTTTATGTTTCTTGTGAATTATATGACACAGCAATATTAAGTATAGTTACAAGTGCTTTGTAGGTTAAATGTTGTGTTTGTTGTAAATATCTATATATTCATTGGTGTTTTTGACATTTGTCTTGTACACACTTGATCTTCATTATGGGATGCCTAACCAGTTTAATTAATTGTTTAATTAATATTTTGCTAGGAATGGATGTTGTGGATTTAAAAAGTAGGTAGTTAACAGCTTTGATATGTCTGATGAAGTGTGGTTGTACTAAGTTAAAGTGCTTACTCTTTTATCTATTTTTATTCATTTTTCTTGTTTTATTCAATAAATGTGTTTCATTGTATGCCATGCTGGTCATTTGCCTGTTTGATATATTTGGTTTGTTTTATTGGAATGGGAACCGGACTTTGCCTGTTGCAGAGGGTTTGTCTTTGTTGTACATCTATATTGTAGTGTTTGCACAATCCACATTTCATCATTTTGCCACATTATGGTGCCTTTCAATATACAGACCCTCAGTCCTGATTGAATCATGCTCATCAAGATGTGGTCTGTTTCCAGTCTGTTTCTCCCACTTTTTCTATAGACTTTGTAAACCAAAGTGTACAAAGCCCAATAACATGGGCTACCATTATTGGCCTTTCATCTTTGGATTCAGTTCACCTCTCCCTATCCATTCTTGCATCAAATCTTAGTGAACATAAGTTTATCACTATACTTCCCACTATATTTATAGATTTTCCAGTTTTCATTCCTTTTCATCTGGTCCTTTTATTTATATCTTTTTTTTTTTGGGTTTTCACAAGCCGCGGTGGTGCAGCGGTAGCTTTGTCACCTCACAGTAAGAGGTTCTCCTGTTCGATTCTCAGCTGGATTGCCTTCTGTGTGGAGTCTGCATGTCCTCCCCGCGGTCGAGTGGCGTTCGAAAGACATGAGTGAATAGGTGTGCCTTCGTTGAAGGTTGGGCATCAGGCTGGCACCTCAGCACCGTAAAAAATCAACTGCCAATCATTAGCGGACCAGAGTTCCGCTGTGGCGACCCCTAACCAGGAAAAGCTGAAAGAAAACACACACCTTTAGTTGCTGTCGGATTCTTTTCTATTTCTGGTTTGATTTCCATTCCCATTTTGTTCCAAAATGTTTCTGCTAAACTAACCAAATATGTCATCTTAAACTTCTTCTCTTCATGCTTTAGAACATTCACTATGTTTACATTTGATGAGGTCAGAAAATATGTAAGCAGTCCCACAATTGCAGATCTATACATGTAGTAAATGTCATGGAGGCCTATACCTCCTTCAGAGTGAGGGATATATATTCTTGGGTATGCATTGTTTTGTATATATCATCTGATAAGCATGAAGACTTTTTCTTGTTTTCTTGTCCAACTGATCCAAAGCTTTTTGGGCCAGTCAATCACACCAAAAATGCAAGTTAGAGAAGAACAAATTGATTTACAGCTTGGATTTTATTCCTAGATGTCAAGGCAGTTTGCAATAGGAACTTTTAGTCTTTTGAAGTATACCTTACTAAGTTTTGTTCTCATTTGTTCATGTTTTTTGTCAATCCCTTATCTTTTCCCCAATATTTATACATACTCTCCTGCTAAAATACCCTATATTGCATTTCTCTCCCAGACCAATATTTTCTTGGTGCTGCAGCTTTCCTTTTTTAAATGCTGCTTTTGTATAATTATCAAGATGAAACATCATTTTTATTTCATCTGAGAAAGTTTTAACCATTTGTAGTTGTGATTTTAGATGCTCATCTGATGAACTATACAATTTTAAATAATCCACAAAAAGTAGATCAGATGTCTTTAAACAAGGATGGCTTCTAGGAGTTAAACTAACACCATAGCCTAATCTATTAGGCAAACAGTTTAATGGGTTAAGTGCAAGACAAAACAGCAGTGGTGACAAAATCGTGCTGGAATATCACCCTTTGAATTTTTATCCTCGTTTTAATAATTTGTCTTTTGCCATGGCTTAGCTGCAAAGTGGTTTGCCGTGGTTTCATAGGCAGTGCAATAGAACAGATCAGGGTGTATCTTATACAACTGTATGCATTCCATTATCCTTAAATGTAGGATGCTGTTGAATGTTCTTTGTAATTTATCCTTGTTATACTTAGATTTTTTCCCCTTTTGCAAATCACATTTATGGCTTTTTTCAAAAACAGATGATCCATTTATTACCTTTTTGTTCTATTGCCATGACTGTTGTTTTTCGAGATGGTTATAAACTCTGTCTAGATCAATTCCAGTACAAAATGTATATATTTTCAGAAGGCACATTATTAATCTATCATTCTTAGGATGCCTTGCAGATCCATTCTTAAGGAGGGCTATCATTTTCCCATTGTTTACCCTGATATCTGTTCATAATGCGCATATAAGTAATTCTTACTTAGCAGTAAATTTTTGTGTAAAGAAGTTAATGCCTTTATCCATGTGATAAGTATTGCATCTTGGTTTGGGGGTTTCCAGTTAGGAGCTTTCCTTAATGTTGTCTCAATTCCTCTAGATGTTGATTCTTCACATGTCATAATCTCTACATCAGAGCTCCTTAGTGATTATTTTAATTCTTCTATCCATTCAGCATCTTTGTTGTGTTCAACAAAATCGTAATAAGTACTTCCCCAAAAAGTAACGGTTTCTTCTTTTTGATGGAGTTTCTATTCCTTTTGCTTTCTTTTCCCAATTCCCTATAAATCCTTCTTGAGTCATCAATGAATTGCTTGTTTTGTACTTTTCATTTACTTTTATTGCATACCTTCAATGTTTTTCTGCTTGTGTTGACATTTTAGTTTATTAGTGGAAATATTGTATGATAACTCCTGGTCTGTGTTGATTTTACCACATCTATCTTTCTAAGGATTTTTGATTATCTATTCCCTTTTCTGTATTTTTCTAAAAGTGATACTTCTTGTCTCAATCACCTTACAGTTTTCTCTAGTTAATGCTTCTATAATGGCATTCTACATGTTCCTATTCCTTTCCTTTGCTTCTCAAGATTTTTATAGTAACATTTTATCTATTATTAGTTTAGCTGCTCAGTAGTATATCTTATTTTTTCTGTGATATCACATACATTTCTCTTAATAGTTCTGTTAATTGTGTTCACGTATTTTACCTGTCTTCTAATATATGGGTCTTAATTCTTTTCTGTAATCTGTTTCTTTCATCTATCTTAATATGTCTGTCCATCTCTATTAAGTCAAGCATGTCTTCCCTTAGATCTTTTTCTTCTAGACTGATAGCATCTTATTTCTTTCTGTTTCCTGAGAGTCTTCTACGGATGGTTTCAGAACATCATCCTGTGACATATCCTCTTCAAATGCATCCTGCTCCATCTGTTGCTCCTCCATATAGAGTTTCATTGGGGGATCATCGTGCTGCAAAATTACCTGTGTCAGAGTTTCAGTTGTTTCCTACTCCTTACCTTGCTATGCAACTTCCAAAGGATTTCCATGTGAGTCTCCTACAGAAGGCACCAGAATATTGCCTGTGGCATATTCTCTTTAGATACTTGCCACTCCACCCACTGAATCTCTATCTGGGGACCCCTCCCCAGATCATCATGTTGTGACACTATGTTGACGTTTCCACACAAAGCCCTTCAATTTGCAAAGGGTCTGTCACTTCAGTTTCTATTTGTTTAATCTATACCTCATTAATCTTTTTTTTAACATTCCCTCTAGGTGCCATTTTATTTAATTTATTTTATTTTTTATTTATCCTTTGTTGACCAGGTTAGTCCATCTAGGCTAGTAGCCTCATTTCTTGGGAGACCATAGGTGGTGTTTATACTACAAGGGGAAATTTAGCCTGAGCATCGGAGAACTCTTTTACATCCACCTGAGCTGCCACCAACTCAGCCAGATGGACCACTGTTTAACATCTTATCCAAAGGATGGCACATTCAGGAGTGTAACAATCCCCTTGTGCTGCATCGCTGTGTTAGCAATCGATCCATCTGGTATTGGAATAGAGCCCACAGCCTTCTCCACCAAATACGAGTGTGCTACCTGTTGCACATCTTTTGTGCCACTAACTTGCTGACACCTTATTTTTGTATTGTGAAATCTGCCATATCTGGATTTCTTGGTCAGTATTTTTCTTCAAATATCTTTGGAGCTGCTTTTTTATATTGAATATGGGGATAAAGATATTAAGCTAGTCTAGAAGGGGCAAGGAAAGGCTGACACAATAATAAATGGAACAGAAGATAAGGGGTACAAGGAGAAGCTATAGGAGCTAAATGTAGTCGCACCTGAGGATATGGGAGAAGTGTAAGACATACCATGAACAGTCAAGATACTTAGCGGACAGTGTGGTGAAGTACAGATCAGGAGGTAAGGCAGTGAAATGGTTAAAGGAATGTTTACAAATTAAAGATAGCAAAGTTTAACCTGTGAGACCATTTATGTTCCAAAATAATATGTTTAGCATGGCCATTATGATAAGAAGTTATTATTCCCATCTATAATGTCTAGCGGCTTTTTTAAATGTATATTTCCAGCTTTTGTGAAGAAAGGGTAGGAGCAAGCTATATAGAAAAACTGGAAATTATGGGAACAATTCATGCAGAATAATGTTTTGGAGGAGGAGTAAGGTTTAAGGGAAGACAGGAATTGAGTAATTTATGTAATGTTGGATTGATGATAATTGCACAAAGAGCATGTATGTGATGTATAAGATTTGTAACTGTGAACATGTTAGCATGGTTTCTTTGCTTTGTCTTAAGTGATAATTCAATAAAGTCCTCCACATATTGAGTGAGGAGGTTTGTTGCCCTGCAAAAATGATTTACGTAATTTTGCCTACACTTTTGATGAGTTTTGCTCATGAGGATTGTTTGCAAAGAGTTGTCATTCAAGAAATCATAGTTCCACCCTTATCTTAACAGTTACAATGGCATGTGTCTAGTACCAGTAATCTTTTCAGACATTGTTTAGCTTCACAACTTGATTGTAGACACTAATACTGATACATGTATTGCTATGCAGACAAATTTTGTCTAACATTATAAAGTTCTTTGATCTCCATTCCTAATAAACATCGGGTTCCAGTCAGACTTTAAAAATGTAAACTTGTTAGCAGCCAAGCTTCCTCCAGGTGACCTAATTAAATATGTTTTCAAAATACCAACTCTGCGAAGTTACATCTAATGCCAGGGATTTTATTTAATTCAAGCATCTCAATCTGAATTTGTGCTCATGAAATAAGGTTTCTTGGGAAAGAAACCCAGCAAGATAGCAGTGTATACTTTCCTTTGCTATCACTTCACTAGATGCATTTAAATGGTTACTGACTTACCGTATGCCATTGCAAAATATGGCACCCATGTTAATCAACTTAATATAAAAGAACATTTGTTTTGATGGTGCCACCTTTTCTTCCTACAATATGTAAAAATGACTCTGCAGCACTTAAGTGAGGCAAACTTCAAAGTATTAAACAATATAACGTCCCCTTGGTTAATGTGAAGAAGAAGTTCTCTCACCCCATAGTTTAACAAAAGTCTTCAAAGGAGCATGATCCCAGGGAAAAACACATAAGCAGATTCTTCACAAAGCCACTATACTACCGTTGGTTACTACAGTAAAGAGGGTAGCCTGGTAACTCACTGGCTATGTTTCCTGCCTCAGAAATCCAGGGTTCAGTCTTGACCTCTGGTTACTATCAGTGTGGAGTTTAGGATTCATGGCTTTCCCTAGGTACCCTTATCTCTGTCCATAAACTCTCTAGTTTGTATACATATACTGGTATTTTTTGTCATTAGCTCAAACATAAGATGCCCTTTAACCACATTTTCAACATGTCCATGCTTTAAGCAAAAGTCAGTCAGATTTTCGTTCATAAAACTCTACCTTTGTTATAGATATTTAAATAATCCACAGAACTAGCTTTCATCAGACTGATCCAGCAAACCAAACAAAACTTTTACCAACAACATCATCTGAAATTCATTTAACTAAGTACTGATAACTGTCAAAGTGATTCTTTGTTTTTATTTTTTATTTTTTTATTTTTTGCAGTGGAATTTCCTTCTCTGTACACTTCTTGTTCCTTTGCAGTTTAGATTGATTGATTGTGGACTCCCCTCTAGTTTAGGCCTCCTGCCTTCTGTACTTTACACTGTACACAGTTGTACAGTGTTTCCAACAGCTGCTCACTGAAGATGTCTACTTATACACACTCCAGTTCTCTTGTCTTTTGCACTTCAAACCTGTGTTAAAACACAGAGAAGGCTATCTACAATAGACACCTATAAGGACACATCTTCACACAATACTTAAAAATACTTTTCAGGGGGGATATGGCTAACCCATGTCAAGTTTGGCTGCCTAAATTCATTCTCCTGTCATTATGTCTAAAAAGAGTAAGTAAGGGAAAGTCATCAAGCAGCAAGGAGTGCCTTGGGATCCAGTGAACAACAAAAAATGATGGAGAAATTCAAAATGGCACCTCTGGAAGAGGTGATACTGATTTTGATTGCGAGGAGGCCTATCATGGGGCAGCACAACTTCATGATATGGTAAAGAAAGAACGTATCGAGTGCCTCTGTGGTCTCTTGGCAAAAATCTTAGCAAAAATTAGATGACCTAGAAAATTGTTCCAGGAGAAGTAATGTGGATATTTAAGGATAACTGGAGAGAGTATCTAATAAGTATTTGTGACTAATAGATACTATTATCCATGTTGTTATGCATTCAGCAGCGAATCTGGATACAGCTTTTGAATGGATACATAAACTAGGCAGGGGTATAGTGAACAATAGTAATACCCCATAACATGTCCTTATAGTAATGCACTCTTCTAGGATGAGTGACTGGATAATTGCTCAAAGTAGAAAGCATATATGAGTGCCATGGGAGAGTAAAACTTTAAATTTCACAGTAGACCACTGCAGCAGCATAATGAATTAGAAAAGGAAAAGTTAGGTATGCATTGGTGGGAAGGATGCAAAACTGCGTTAAGAAGGGATTTAAGGGAAAAGGAGAATATTGTAAGAGACAGAACAGGGATTTAATTTTAGTTAAGGTATCCAGGTTACAGGAACTTCAAAGAACAGCAAATGTGGGAGGTTGTGATTGGGATTCCTTACAAAAACTGACTGAGTAGCTGAAATCTTAGCTAAATTTTCTAGAGGTCTCAAAGTCGGAAACAGAACTCTTAAGGAAAGGCAGCTTTGGTGGCTTCAGGCATGGGGGATCCTAGAAGGATGTCATGGATATTCAAGCAAAGGAGTAAAAACTGAGATATTCTCACAGTAGCGGATAAGGATGGTCTAATCAGAGAGATGAACATATTAGATCAGCTATTCTGTAACACTACACTGATCTATATAAAAAGATGATGTACAATATAATGTAAATTGAAAGTTTCAGCAGTGGGAAGAGAATTTGGTGGTGGAATGATGGGAAAGATGGATTAATTCAGAAATAATTGGTAAAGAGGTAAAAAATGCAGTTAAGGCTTTAAAATTACATAAGGTGGCTAGAACTGATGGCTGTCCGGTTGCATGATATAGATGGAACATAGATACACTGGAAGATAAACTAGCTTGTATGTTCAATAAATTAAAACAGGAGACAAGTATGCTACAAAAACTGAGCACAGCAAGGGTGCCAGTTTTACCTAAGGTACCACAAGATGTGTTGGTGCTTAGTCAATATAGACCAATAGCACTAATGCATGTAGATATGAAAATTCTAGAAAAATCTTGGGTAGAATGTTAGATAGGCTCCTTCCTAGTTTGACTGCAGAAAGGCAAACTGGATCTGTGCCATTTAGGAGTATTTCAGAAAATTGTTGTAGACTGCCAAGCTTCAATGAAAGGCAATGGGGTGCCAGTGAGGCTGCACTGTATGATTTTTTGACACATAAAAGGCATTTGATTCAGTCTCTTGGGATTTCATGTTTAAACATTTCAAAAAATTGGGTTGGGGTAAATTTTTGAAATGAGTTAAAGTCTTATATACGGTTCTTTCCTTTTGGATGACAGTTAGTGGCAATGTTCCAGGGGAAAGGAGAGACAAGAAGATGTACTAGGTGGGGATGTCTTATGCCCCCTGGATTGCTTATTATAGTTATGGGAAGAGTTGGCATATAAAGTTAGAGAGAACCTCCAAAGTAGATTATTAGGGGACAAAGATGAATGGCCCTTTCAATAGTCTGATGATGACTGCCTGTTGTTTTACAATAGATTGTCATTTGTTCAGGAAGAGGTGATGAAATATTTTTAGCAATTTGGTGCAGTTGCTGGACTACAATGCAATGAAGAAAAAATAAATAAGAAGGACCAGGTCTGAATGCATAACACATAACAATTTATACAAGGTTTGTTGGCCAGGGGAAGGAGGAGGGGAGAAAGAAGAAAGCGAGAAGACAACTAACATGAGCGTTATGGTAGGTACATAACTTCTTAATGTTAAGTTGTCAATCTAACAAACTCTTGAGGACTGTAGAGCCAAACTGGCTCTGTCCCTGGAGGCCAAGTCCAATTGTGTGAGGAGTAGCCCAGAGTGGCAGCTGCACAAATGGAAGTGTGAAGTGAAGTCTGAAAGGCTAAGTAGCTGGCTCCTAGTTGAGTTGAATGTGCTTTTTTTTTTTGAGCACAGCTGTTTTCCCCTGGTATAAATTTCGAGATGACCCGAAGAAAGCCATCTGCTTTGAAAAAAAAAATAGGGGTCGAAACCGAAGAGCATGAAAGTTCAGACACTCCTCCTGGCAGATGTAATAGCTACTAGGAATAAATTTTTTTTCCAAGAAGATATTTCAGAAACAAGAGAAACAGCTGGCTCGAGGGGAAGAATCAGGCTCTGCGGTCGCTTAGCTTTCTGATCACCTGAGGGAGGGAAATGGAGGAAGGCATAAAAGAAGTCCCTGGGGCCAATCCTGGGTCAGAGCGTCTCTGGGGGATGGCCGAACCATCCTGCCTGATAACCCCCCCCCCACCGGATCAGGGGCATGTCCGTGGTGACAGTGGCTATGGGGGGGGGTACACAAAGTACCCTTTGGTGAACCTGAGGCGATGTGATCCACCAAGCAAGATGCTCTTTGCATGTCTGTGTCACTCTGAATGTCTGAAACTCTTTGTTCTGTAAGTAGTTAAGAGTTTAGCCGATAAAGATAATAGACTATAGAGGGCTTAGACTGGCAGTGAAGTTGATTGAGAAATGATTGAGATGCCCAAAGAACAAATTGTAAGCTTGTCTGGTGGTATAAGCTGATGCCTAGCTGGTGGAGATCTGGAGCCTGACATGAGATCTGGCGGCCTGGAAGGTGAGCTCAGGTGAGCCGACCCATGCCGGTGGGCCTCTAGACATGTTTGGGGCTGAAGTGAGACCAAAGGGCAGGGCTCTGAACTAGAAGAAACTGGATGACTGGACCTCAGAGAAATCTCTCCTGCGTCTCGAATTTTGATGTGATGGTATAATCCTGAAGATCTATTCTATGAGCACATCCAGTTGTCTTTCTGTAAGAAGGGCAGAAATTGACTAGTGACCATTGAATCTTGTCTCTTCCTGACGACTTTGTGGAGTCTGCTGAGATCAATATGTCGTGATAAATTTTGAAGGCCCTCCCTCCTAGGACTGGCTCTAGTCAGGGAGCTGCCCTACATCGTGGTGCAAACCTGCATAGGGGGTCGAAAGGCGGAGACACCCAGGAGGTGGCATGGGTGTCCGACCGCCACAGAATATATCGCACCGCCAGCTGGCCGTGCGCCGCCGCGGCTATCGAGCGCCCAGATGGCTCAGATCCGCGATCTCGACTCAAGTGCCGAGCCGGAGGCAGGCTTAAGATACAGAAGCCTGGGCCTTGGAAGGTTTAACTGATTTGGATGGGCATCATGGATGGGGGCTGCCTCGAGCTGGTAAAAGTGACTCTAAATAATATGGTTGAATCTGAGGGGAAAGGAAAGTGAACAAATAATAGAAGATAAAAAATGAGGAGTCAAAATATTTATGATTAATTGTAGGGAGTTCCTGGGATGAAAAATATAAAATCATTGGAAAAAAAGCTAAGGCCAAGGGGGCGGGGGTGCTTCCATTAATTCTGTCTTGGATAGGATTAAAGCGGTAAACACTATGGTGTTGCAGCATATCTTATATCTTCTTAGAAATATACCAACAACTAGTCAATTTTCCATACTGGGGAGAATACAGGGTTTAATTAATGAAGTAGTATTAGGGAATGTGGTAGAACATTATTGCTATATATGTAGGAGGTTGGGGCTTGCCGTATATTGTTAGATATGCCATGGTTTGTGAAATCTCTCAGCTATTATACTGTGTGGAGTGTCAGAGCAAAATAGTTAGATGTGACAATGGAGGAGATGTCAGCTGGATACAAAACAAATGCATACAAATACGGAAAGATGAGGTAGTAAGAAAGTATTTGAGAAAGGGTTGGGTTCAATGTATATGCCTATTGAAGATATTATTTTTAATTTATCAAGAAGAGTTTTGTTATGATACATATCATTTAGAATAATTAGTGTAATTTCAGGAGAATAAATCATCTTTTTAATGACTTTTTATTTGTTGAAGAAATTATCATGATATATCTCTGTTCATGTTAATATAGTGCAGCTTAGATACCAATATAAATGGGAGAAAATTAAGTGAGGCATGGTGATATGATGATATGAGGTAGTGCCATCTGTGCCAGGGAGAGTAGGGTAGTGCATGTGTAACATATGCCAGCACAGATAGCTGGAGTTTTGTAAATAATTTTATGTCATTTGACCATCACACTGATTTGTACAGATGCTTGTGTTAAAAATATATTTGTAAAAGTTGTTTGTGTTAAAAATGTATCAAAAGTGGGTCCTGCTGGACAAAAAAAGAGATATACATGTATATCAGACAGTATTATTATAACTAATGAAATGTATATGTTTTAACACAGAATTCTGGAAGGGAAGAGGTTAATCTCAGTCTAGCTAATTTTGAAAAATTGGTTGAAAATTAAATGGGTTGGTTTAGGCCATAACGATTTTATCTTACAGATCTGATTGCAGCCGGAGACTGGGGAACCCAGGACTAGGAATCTTACTGTATTGTCCTTAGGGGTAAACTAAGTGCTATTCGGGAAGGGTGGACATTTTTAAAATTGTTTTATATCTTTTAGATGCTGCAACAGATCTTAGCAAAGCTCTGGGTGTGTATTGTACCAAAGTCAGGTGACCAGATGTGATGGGCCTGGAGAGAGACAGAGAGTCTAGCCTGCTAGGTCTAGAGTGTGCTCCCTGTGTGCTCTTAAGGGGAATTGCGCTTGGTGCAGAAAGCTGCATCTGGAAATACTGTGTGTATCCATTTTTGCTCCTAGTGGCCATTCTTCACCAGTGTTAGTGGTGAGGATTGAGGGTCCTTGATTACTGGCCCAGAGTAGGGACCATCAAAGGTATGCGTGAAGAATATTTTGTGAATTATGTCTGTACTTGTTTACATTGTTAATAGCTTTTAATAAAATTAAAATAAAATAAAAAAATACTCTACAATGCCTTTGTAGTGCAGAGCAATAACAAACTGCCTTAGCTCTCATTTAGTGCAAAGCCTGCACTGACGGCTTCCCACCAGAAATTTGAACTTTGACTCTTTCCCTTTTGCCATGTCATAATACATGTGTGTGTCTGTTTGTGTGTGTGTGTGTGTGTGTGTGTGTGTGTGTGTGTGTGTGTGTGTGTGTGTGTGTGTGTGTGTGTGTGTGTGTGTGTGAGAGTGTGTGTGTGCATTATCCACATACTATAGAATAATCTAAATCCAAAAAGAAATTCTTTAGGATTAATAAATGCCTTGAAATATTCTGAATGTAATGAGCAGTATTACTCTGACTGTTGGTATCCCTGTTTTCATTGTATGCATTTGTTTGGAAGTGTGTATATGAGTCTACACTTAGTTATTAATTCAATTCCCTTACCCCATAGCTGGAAAATGTCCAAAAAAACTAATTCACTTATCCAGTTAGCACATAAAAAGACAATATCTATAATACCTTATAAATGAGTCAAGAAGCAACATTAGGATCTCTCCATAACATTATAAACATAGTGTTGCATGGCAGAAGCAGAAGAATTCATAAAATCATTAAATCATATGGCTGGAAATATATTACTATTCTTGCATCTGCTGCCTAAATAACTGTGCAGTACCAACTTAGTAGTTCTTATACTTGCTGAGATTAATTTGTCATTTATCAAGCTTCAAAACCCTGAGGTATCAGAAGTCTTTAGATAGTAAGGAAACTGTTGGCTAGGGCTTTGTTATTTTACACTCAATTGTTACTAACCTTAGGCAATTCCGCTTGCATTCCTTATACATCACATGAATAGGTTGAGCTTTCAGGACATTCAGTCAGTTAAACAGATCAAACAGTGGTTATTTCCACCACAACAGGGTTTTCAGAAAAAAATGCCATCTGACACCATTACTGTTATCAACCTACAATGTGAGACAAAGCATTTGCTCAATTATTCAGTCTTCTATTTCTCTTTGAAAAGCAAAAGAGTCAATATAAGTTCCATAACATCTCCTGTCACCCAAGGACCCAAAACATGTATAGAGAAATAGTTTATAGACTCTAGACTGCAGAAACATTTTTATCTTTGGCAAAGAGATGTTGCCTGGTTAACCCCATCTCATTGTTATGCTTTGACCACTATGCCTGTTCCAACATCAGCTTACAGGCAGGGACTACACAGTGAAATGGTCTGACTGACCTTCTATGCCAAAACTTGCATCAGAGTACCATAAGGTCATCCACAGTGAATTGTCAATTGTTTTCTTGTATGTCAACACTCATCCAAGAAACTTGTAAAGCAACAGTCACATATGAAAAAAAAACATCTGATCTCTGTAATTGATTCCACTTAACAGTCAGTGAAAAAAGATAAAAAGTCACATCTGAAAGCCAGTATAACACATATTGGCATGTAAAAGCAGTGAAGAACAAGTTACCATGCATCTCTGTCCTTCATTACACCATACACAAATGATGCCGTACATCTCTACATTCCGTCACACTGTACACAGATTATGTCATGCACCTCTGTCTTTCATCACATCATGCACAGATGATGCTATGCATCACTGCACTTCATCACACCATAACGATGTCACATATCTCAGCATTTCTTCACACCATACACAGCTTATACTATGCATTTCTTCACATCATTACACTAAACATAGATGATGACATGAATCTCTGTACTTCATCACACCTTATACAGATGATATAATGTACAGCTGCAGTTCATCACACCATACACAGATGATGTTATATATCTCATCACTTCATCAAACAATACACAGAATATGCCATTCATCTGTGCACTTTATCACACAAACAGTGATATCATAAATTTCATCACAGTATACACAGATGATGCTAAGTATCTATGCATTTCATCCCACTGTGCACAGATGATGCAATACATCTGTGTATGTCAACTCACAATACAAAGAATATGCCATGCATCGCAATACTTCACCTCAACATATTAAGATGATGCCATGCATCTCAACACTTTATTGCACTGTACACAGATGATGTCATGCAGTTCTACACTTCATCACACCATGCAAAGGTGAAGTCTGGCATCTCAGTACTTCCTCACTCTGTATTCAGATAATGTCATGCATCTCTGCACTTTGTCACACCATGCTCAGATGATGTCATGAATCTCTGCATTTCATCACATTGTACGCAGATGATGCTGTATATTTTATCACTTTATCACACCATAAATAAGATGATGCCATATATTAATGCACTTCATCACACTGTGTCTAGATGATGTCATGAACCTCTACAGTTTATCACATCATGCACATATGATGTCATGTATCTCTGCACTTCACCACACTATACATCGATGATGCCATGCATCTCTGTACGTCATCACACCATACATATTTAATTCCATGCATTTCCATACTTTATCACACAGGAGATGTAATGCTTCACACTTCATTACATCATATATAGAGTACGGCATGTTCATAGGTTTATAAGTTTAGATATAGTGTTTAGGCCAAATAGCCATCAAGGAACACAGATACCACAAGAAATGGTTCATAGACTTTAGCACCAGCCCAGTGATCTAAATTTCTTCTAAAACTTTCAAGACTGTCTGGCAGTCACACATATATGGATATAGTATTCCAAAGTTAACAACTATATATAATGCCATACCCTAAAACTCCCCCATTTTGTCATAAAATTCATGTTTTTATATCTATGTGTTTTTGTACTCCTATAAATTTCAGTATTGTAAGTTGTTTGTAAAACAGGATCATAAAGTATTTTATAAGTTAATATCAATTTTCCACATATGCATCTTAAACAAAATAAAAACAACTTCAAATGTTTATATTTATTTGCATCATAGTCCTTAATGACATAATTCTTTTTACCATTTTTCTATGCAGTTTTTGTAAAATATTTAATTGTTCATAGGCTCATAGGATGATACTAGGCTATTAGCCTGGAGGCCCTTATAAGCCTAGCTAAGAATTTCACCCATGTTCCCATAAAGTCAGCACCTGTCTTCCCTGTCCAGCAGGGACACAGGTGGGATCCCAGGTGTATATTTTCTGTTTGCATCCAGTCATACAGGTTCCTCTTAAAGAGGGCTAGTGAGGTACTCTCCTTGACATGGAAAGGAAGTCTCTTCCACAGAAGGGGGAGTCATTGGGACACAAATCTATCCTGCTACAAGTTCTATTAATGTCACAGACCAGGTTGAGACCTTGTTTGCAGGATGTGTGAGTGGAGTTTGACTTACAGATATGCAGCAACTCCATCAGGGCTGAGTCTGAGACGGCCTTGTATGCCAGACACAGGTCACGTCTGAGCAGTCTGTATGAGACTGATTAGATGGACAAGGCTCTTAGCCTAGCTGTATAGGATAAGTGTTTGAGACTCTGGATTTTCCTGGTCAGGAACCTCTGTGGTCTCTCCAACTGCTGCATGTGCTTGGCAAGGTACATGTTAAACGGGGAATACAGGGATGCTATGACCTCCTTGCTTCTGGATAAAATACCCTTACTTATGAGATGGGCCATGTAGAAAGCATTCCGTACAATGAAGGCAACATGGTGGTCAAAAGTCAGGTTGCTGTCAACCTGAGTGCCCAAGTCCCTCATGACTCATTATGTGCTTTCTACATTGTTATTAATGTAATATTTAGTGGGGACACCATTTTCCCCAAAGGGGATCATGATGCATTTCTTGCCATTCAGTTTGAGGCCATGCTTCTGGAACCAGTCATTAGTTTAGTTAAGGCCCTCTTGGAGGATGTTTACATCACTAGGGGAATTTATGACAGTGCCCAGCTTACAGTCATCGACTGACTTGTTCAGCCACAGACCACTGGTTTTGGCTTGCACCTCAGAAAAGTATATCCCAAACAGCAGGGGCCCCAAGACCGATACTTGGGGTACACCGCTTGTTACGGGTCTACTATTAGAGGTGACTTCCCCTATTTTGACTGAGTGGGTTCTATCAGTGAGCCAGTTAGCTACCCATCTGGTAACATATGGGTTGATGCCTAGCTGGGAGAGTTTATCTATTATGCCCGAGTAGGGAATAGTGTTGATGGCTTTGGTTAGGTCAAGGTAGGCAGTGTGTGCTGTCTTGCCCTCATCCATAGGTTTGGTGACTGTTTTGAAGAAGGTGACCAAGTTTAACAGTCATGATCTCCCTTTAACAAAACCAAACTGTGTGGGATCAAGTATTTGGAGGTTGTCAATGTCCTTGTTTATAAGGTCAATGATAATGCATTCTATGACCTGGCAGATGAGGCTAGTTAGGCTGATTGGCCTATAATTGCCTGCATTGGTGGATGCTCCACCTTTGTGCAGAGGGATGACAGTGGCTGTCCTCCATTCTGCTGGGACAAAAATGGTGCATGGGCTTTGGTTGAATAGGGTGCCTAGTGGTGCTGAGAGCTCTTGCCTGAGTTCATATAGAACACAGCCAGGGATGTTGTCGGGTCCCATGGAGGCTGTATTTTTTGCCTTTGAGAGGACATTAATAACCTGCTCCCTGGTGATGAGGGGAGGGAGACAGGTGCTGGGGATGTCCTGGTTTATTGATGGGGGGACAGGGGGTGAAGTTTTCACTGAACTTGTCTGCCAGCAGGTTGGCTATATCTATGGCATTTGTGTATGTTGTATTCTTGACTACCAATTCAGAGCATATTTGGAAGTTACCTTTGAGATTCCAGATGTATGTGAATAAGGCCTTGTGATTGCCCTTAGTGGATGTGGCCAATTTGGACTCTAAGTTAGCCTTAGAGGATTTCACTTGTTCAGACAAAGGAGACATTGCTTCCAACTTGGCACCTGCTCCTTCTTGGTCCTGGACAGCAATTTTTTCCTTTTATTATAAAGTCTGTTTATTAATGCTGTCCATCAGACAGGTTTACTCTTACTTGAGGAAGATGATTTAGTTTTGTCAGGTATTGTTGAGTCCATGCAGCTATATAGGTGCTCATATAGTTTTTTGGTGTAGGCTTGGACATTAGTGTTTGATTCAACTGAAGGAATGGTGGCTGTGAATCTGCTTACATCTGCTCTCAGGAGGTTGTAGTCAGCTTTAGAAAAGTTTTCTTGTTCGGCTCTGGCGGGGGGGGGGATCAGGGGAGATGGTGACTTCGAAAGTGATTGATTCATGGCTGGATCTTACCAAGGAGCATGACACTGTAGGGGTGCTACAGTGGCTACTCATGTTGGTTTTAGTACCAGGTCCAGGATATTTTCATCTCTTGTTGGGATGTCAACCAGCTGATCCAATGCAGTGGCATTGACGAAGTCGAGGAATCTCTGGGAATTCGTGTTTGAGCTAGAATAGGTTTTCCACTCTATGGTTGGGTAGTTAAAGTTTCCCCAGGATCAGGGTAGATGGTTGAATCTTGATTGATTCACGTAAGTCCAGATAGGTAGAGTGAACCTCATGAGTCATGGTTGGGGGTCCTTAGCTAGCTATGTTTTGAATAGGTGTTTTGTCAATAGTTAACTGCACCTGGAGTGTCTCCTGTGCGTCATACTGTTTGACCAGCCTGGAGGTGTGTATGTCTTTGATGAATATTGAAACTCCACCTCCTTTGGCTTTGTAGCCCTCTGTTTGGAGTCTGAAAGTATGGTAGGACAAGTAACCTGGTAAGGCTGGGGTGCTCTCTGCAGCTTTGAAACAGGTTTTAGTGACTGCACAAATGTCAGCATCTTCCAGGATGAGAAATGCTTGCAATGAGTGCAGTTTCATGTTAAGACTCCTAGCGTTTAGCAGCATGACCTTTAAATTTCATTTAGAAGAATTTTTCACGTTGGTAATTTTGTCCTCATGACTTTGCCTAAAAAAGGCACTATGAGGGAGGCAAGAACCTTTGTCAGAAGCCTGAAGCCCAGGAGAGACAGATGAAGACCATCTCTGGCAAAGCATCATGGTCTGTCAATCATGTCCTCTCAGGGTGTCATGTACTGCATCCCCATGGAATGACAGCAGAAACTAAGGTAATTGTTAGTCAATCATTTTTTGTTTATACTGAGGCATCATTCTGGGTGATGGTAGGATGCTGCTTAAGGCTAGGGACATACCAGCCTGGGACACATATTCAGTGAGCTCAATCATGTCTCTCTTCATATAGTCCAGAAAGGTAAGTCTCAAGTCATTCACACCAACATGGACTATGACAGAGTCATAACAATACCTGTTGTTGAGAGACTTGAGTGTGTGAAGGATATGGCGGATTCTAGCACCTAACAAGCAACTTACCATGACTTTCCCCTTGTCTAGCCTGGTGAGGAGCACATCTGTGTGTCTCACAATAGATTCTCCTATGACTAGTATGTTGGGTTTGTGGCTAGGACTTAGAGGCTGTGAAACACAAGCATGTGTACCATGTGTGGTGCTTGGTGCGGTGGGTTGTGATGTGTGTGTGTGTGTGTGTGTGTGTGTGTGTGTGTGTGTGTGTGTGTGTGTGTGTGTGTGTGTGTGTGTGTGTGTGTGTGTGTGTGTGCTTTTGCCTCGGAGGTCTCTTTTGTTTAGGTATGTTTTTGTTGAGGACCTCCACATATGTAGGAATGTACTGTATAGGTGTGAGTGGTGTTAGAGGTGTGGTGCTTGTGGTGTTTGTGCAGACAACCTTCTTAGTGCCAGATTTACTGGCTTGTGATTGAGACAGCAAGGATTCTAGGTTCTTAAAGTAATTGCATCTCTCACATATTGTGTTCCTAGGTGGTAGAAAAAGAGGGTTGCCATGTGCATGAGGCAGTTGCTACACTGTCTCAGGATGCCCATATCAACAAGTCTAGCAGGAGAAACCAGAGGAAATTGTCTGTCCATGGTTGTCAGAATCTGTGGAAGAGAGGTAAAGGATGGTAGAGTGGGTACTAACAGAACAGAATACCTATAGGTGTGAGTAGGGCTGGATAAAATTATAGTAGTTGCAAGGGAGGACGTCAGTTACACAGGAGTGCTGGTAAGGAAAAACATACAACTGAGATACCTCGCAATGGATTAAAACAGCACAATGGCAGTCGCAACAAGCAAACAAAAGCAGCATCCTGCAAACACAGGGTATAAATGCCAGAAAAGATGGACGAATCTAGAAGCTCGAATTACTACCCCATCCTGCTAGCTCCTGCTCTTTCAACCAATCACTGGTGCTAGAGAAGGTTAGGCAATCCTGTTGCTCTCACTAACAGCGAAGACAAGACACTACCAGCAGAAGATGGCTGCCACAAACACAGGAAACTAAACAAGCAAAACAACGAGGCCTGGATAACAGCAGGCCTCTATCCAAACTATGTATGCTACCTGACTAGAACACAGAAACCTCGCAAAAAATGCATAGAAAAGCACAGATAGAGCACTCACAAACATAAAATACAACTCTCCTTGAGTGCATGGACAAAATATATTATTATACTCAATAATTGGCCTAATATGTCTTAAAAACAAAACTTAACAATTCTGATCTCTTTTTGAAAGAATCCTTAACAAGTAACCCGTATATTTAGCAGCCTTTATATTTATTACTTTAGCATGAGTATTAAAGGATATATTTGATATTAAGATTATACCCAAATCTTTATATACTTCACCCAATCAAGTTCTAAAGTCATTAAATATATAGGGAATCTAGGGTTTTTGTTAGAAAAATGCTTATTACACTTGTCAAGACTAAATTTAGGCCTGCATCAGGGGCCCACTTATTCAATGACTATAGACACTAATTATGAACATCAGCACCAGTTTTATTTTGCAATATCAATCCAGTTTTACAATCATCAGAATATTTATGTACTTATATTTTGTGTTCCTCAGGATATTAGAACAAATATATTTAAACTAATTTAACAAGTAAATAACCAGCATACACATTATAAGTCTTAATGCACTACTCTCCTTTGATCAACCAGTTAATAATCTACCTAGTAATATAGCAGTTTGTGATAGATTCAATAAAAATTTTCTGAATAAGCTGGAATAGGAGACAATCAAAAGCTTTGGCAAGATCCAAATAAATTACTCTAGCAACAATCACAAATCTAAGGCTATAGTTATCTGTTCAGAAAAACTTATTAAGTTACTCAAGGTTGGTCTTCCTTTAATAAAACCATGTTGTTCTATATCTGTAACTGCTAAATATCACTGACATTATCCATAACTTCTAGCAAACATCTCTCAAAACGCTTAGCAACTAGTGATGCTAAACTTATTGGCCTGTGGTTTTTCATTTGACCTTTCTATCCTTTTTAATGAGAAGGGCTAATGTAAGATCATTTCCTATGCAGAATGGATATAATTTCATCTTCCATGCTCAATAATAAATTAAGTTGTATCATATCGGGTCCCATAGATAATACTTTCTTTATTTTACTATTATCCTTAGAGATAGTAATATCAGAAATAATTGGACAGGATCCAGAAACAGAAATTTGATCTATACAATCATTTTATTGCATATAACTTGTCTACTATTTGAAAATAATTTGTTAAATTCACTCACAATTATATAAGCATCTTGCATAACGTCATCATTAATTGTAAATGCATTAAATGAAAATATCTTATAGATTAATATGTTCATAGGTTTTACTAGGCTAACAACCACAAGTACCTTTTTAAGCCTAGCCATGTATCTCAATTCTCTGACAAGTTCTGGTACCCTTGGTAAGTGTAAGCAGGGGCTTGGGAGATGAAACATTTATAAGCAGGGGCCTGGGATAGATGCCAAGCCAGGGATGAATTTCCTGTTCCCCATCCAATTGTCCAAGTTACACTTGAATTGTGTTAGGGAGGAATTCTGCTTCACACTGATAGGGGCCTGTTCCAGAGATGGGGTAGTCTCTGAGATACATGCCTGTCTCTCCAACAGGTCCTATTTATATCACAGGCAAGGTTTATGTCCTTAGAACAGGTAATTCTGGTGCTGCTTGTTTTGTGGATATGCAGGAAGTCCATCATAGTGGGGTCTGACAATGCCCTGCATGTCAGGCATAGATCTTCCCTCAACAGCTTGTAAGAGACAGAATACAGGGATGAGGTGGTCTGCACAGGACATTTTGCTTAGGCCTGTATTCTTTTAGTGTGGAACCACTGTGGGCATTTCAATTGTTGGATATGCCTGGCTAGGTACTTATCAAAGGGGGCATTGTATTCAATGATAGGTCTGATGAATGCCGAATACAGTGGAACAATGACTTCCTTTGACCTAGATGTCATACCTTTGGTTATGCCGAATATAGTGGAACAATGACTTTCCTTTGACCTAGATGTCATACCTTTGTTTCTAAGTTGCTCAACACAGAATGATTTCCTCACTACTGTAGACATGTGATGGTCAAAGGCTAAATTACTATGTGTGTCCCTTAGACCTGACTACTGGGTCAACTCTAAGGGGTGTGTTGTCAATATGATAGTTACCAGGGGTGGATGACTTCCTGAAGGATACTATTATGTATTTCTTAGCATTTGGTTTTAGTCCACAGCTCTGACACCAGTTGTTTGTCTGTGTCAGCCTTTCCTGAAGAATATTTGTGTTGGTGTGGGATTCAATGACAGCTCCTAATTTGCAATAATCTGCAAATTTGGTTAGCCAGAGACCATTGACATTGGCCTTGACTTCAGAGAAGTAAATGCCAAAAAGGAGCAGTCCCAGGACCAATCCCTGAGGGACTCCACTTGTGACTGGCCTCTTTGGAGAGGTGAATTCCGCAATTCTAACTTCCTGGGTCCTGTCTGTGAGCCAGTTGGCTATCCACCAGGTGACATATGGGTTTGTACCTAACCACCTGAGTTTGTCAATAATGCCTGAGTGGGGTCCTGTGTCAAATGCCTTGGCCAGGTCAAGGTTGGCAGTATGAACAATTTTGCCCGCATACATTGCTTTGGTGACCTTCTCAAAGAAGTCAACCAAGTTGAATAGGCATGACCTGTCCTTGATGAAACCAAATCTGGGTTGGTTCCAGTGTCTGGAGGTTTACTATATCATTATTGATCATTTCCATGATAATTCTTTCTATGGCTTTGCATATAAGACTAGAGAGACTTATGGGTCTGTAGTTTCCATGGTCTTTAAATGGTCTGTAGATGAGGGATGATTTGCTGTTCTCCATTCATGAGGCATAAAGACTGTTGGAAGGCTACAGATAAATAGCAATTCCAGAGGGCCTGATAAGTCATGTTTCATGCTATTTAGAATGCATCCTGGGAGATTGTCTGGGCCCACTGATACCATGTTCTTGGCCTTAGAGAGCATTAAGGACCTGTTCTGTAGTAATAGCAGGGGGAGTTATATTTGATGGTATTTCCTGAGGGAAGGTCAAGGGGGAGAGAGGGAGGGATAAATTTGGAGCTGAATGTGTCATTTAGTAGGTTTTCAATATCCTCTGGCTCAGGACAGGTGGATCCATTTACAATGAGCCCTGCACACAACTGTGCATTGCCTTTGAGGTTGCAGACATAGCTAAAGAATGCCTTGTGTTTGTCCTTGGCTGACATACCAAATTTACCTCAAATTTGACTTTGGTAGACTTTATTTACCCTCTGAATTTTTTGTTTAGTTCAATGAGAGTGCTTTTTTCCTGCTTGGTGCTGCACCTCCTAATTTTTGCCATGATTTTCTCCCTTCTGTTATACAGCTTATTGATTTTGTGATTCTACCAGGGTGGCTTGTTTTTTGAGTTAGTTCTGTTCTTCTTCCTGGTGGGTACAGCTGCCTCTGTGTAGCTATTAACATGCTTGTATAGGGTTTCTGTGAACAGTTCTGCATAGGTAGCAGTGTTCTCAGAGTTTATGGGGGCTTGAAATTTTGCTAGGTTATCACTTAATAGCAAGAAGTTAGCATTAGAGGAATTTCTGAATTTTCCAGGGTTAGCTGGGGGTCCACATTTTATTTTCACTTCAAAGGAGACCATTTTGTAGTCTGACCTTACCAGGGAAGACATTACACTAGGGGCTGTGCAGCACTTTCCCATATAAGTGAGGACCAGATCCAGTATGGCTGCACCCCCTGGTAGGTGTATTAAAAATCTGGTCCAGGGAGTTTGTGTTTACAAAATCCTGGAATCTCTGTGTCTGTAAGTTTGGTGTCATATAGGATTCCCAGTTAATAGTGTGGAAATTAAAGTTGCCCATGAATATGGTATTGGGTTGTATGGTGAGTGTTTCCAATAAGTTGGTATGGGTTTCCTGGGTCATAGAGGGGGGCCTATAGCTTGTGGTATTGGATTTTGACTATGGTGATTTGAACATGGAGTAGCTAAAGTGCATTGTCCTGTTTGACCAACTTTGAAGTATATTTATTTTGATGTAAAGTGAGGCAGCTCCACCTTTAGTCCTGTCTGTGTAGTAGTTGGTCTAAATGTGTGGAAAGCATTGTAATCTTGCACTGTCGGTATGCTCTCGGTGGCTTTAAACCAGGACTCAGTGACTGCACAGATGTCAGCATTCTCTAGAGTGAAGAGAACTTCTAGGGAGTGGAGTTTTTGTTTATACTCTTGGACTGAGCAGTAATACCTTTCGATTTTCTTGGTTTTGATTTGCTGTGTTAGAAGTGCTTTCAGTTTGGCATTGCCTAAAAAACACTACGGGAGAAGACAATGTTTTGCTTAATATTCAAAATCCTGGAGAGAAGAGGTGCAGACTATCCCTGGGAAACCAGCATGGTCTGTTGACCATCTCCTTCCATGCTGACAAATATTGCACCCCCTTAGAACAACACCAGACACTAAACCAATTATTAAAGTCAGTCATCTTTTGTTTGTATTGTGGCATCATCCTTGGATTAGGTAAAATGCTGCTTAATGCTAGGCTCATGCCAGCTGGGACACATATTCTGAGAGCTCCACGATGTCTCTCTAAGGAGGTACATCTCAGGTCATTTACTCCCACATGGACTATGACTGAGTCATACTGGTACATGTGGTCCAATGACCTGAGTGCGTGCGTAATGTGGTGGATCCTAGCCCCTGATAAGTAACTGACCGTGACTTTCTCCTTACTCAGCCTGGTGAGAAGGACATCAATGTGTCTCATGATGGAGTCTCCAATAACCAGAATATTCGATTGTGTGGTGGCTTGCCTTATGGGCTTTGAAGTAGAAGCTCCATGAGATGTGGTCATGTGTGTTGATGTGGGTGCTATTTTGAAAGAGTGCATTCGGGGCTGCTGGGGGTATTTGTAATGTATATTTCATCTAGGAGGTTTTTAGGTCTTAGGAAAGTTACATTTAAGTGCTTCAGCATATGCCAGTCTATATGTCTGTATTGAATTGTGTGCGATGGGTGCAGCGTGTGTATTTCTGACAATCTTATTGGTATTAGGAGTACTTTTATGTGAGAGCTTTTCCTCCAGTGACATTGTATAAATGCATCTCTCACATACCATATCAGTTTGTTTGAGAATTAACTGATTGTCAGTAAAAATGAGGCAATTTCTATATTGCCTCAGATGCCCATATCCACCAAGCTGATAATGCAGATAGTAGGAAAGTTCATATCCATGATAACAGACCCTTTTTTATTGATTAGACAGTTGGAGTGAGAATATAAAGCAATGTCAGGAGTATCCGGTTTGCAAATCTGTGAACAGTACTTGTCACTAGCTGTCCTGTGTGCAACTAGGTATTGGTGAAATTTCAGTTATGCTTTTACAGGAAAAATGTCACTCAAGGTTTCTGTGCCTGTACAAAGCAATGCCAAACATTTGAGGGGAAACTAATAAGTAGACCTTGAAAATTTAAGGATGGTGGGTTTAGGCAGATATTCTGAAGTAAGAAACAAATCAAGCAGTACTTACTTCAAACAAAGAATTAGCTTGTCAAGAATGATAAAAAGAGGGGAGTCGCATGAATGGCTACTTCCTGTTTGCTACTAGTGCTGGTTTCACCACAGCTTCATTCTGCTGGGATACAATTTTCCTTTTCTTCTCCTCTCACCAGAACCAAAATAGTAGTATCAATTCAAAGATGAGAAGCAGGCCATCCCTTGTTTCCTAGATGATGCAAGGGTCTATAGGCATGTTGTAGCCTTTTCCTGGTAGATGCCTTTAATAATAACCACACCAATCAGGAACTTCAAGCACAGACACTCACTGCCCAAACAGAAACAGTCAGGAATTAATGCACTCTGCTCCTTCTCTCACCAGGAGTAGAATATAAGCACAAATTCAAAGCTATCACCTACAAAGCAATTATTAGGCTTTCCAGTGATTTGCCATCTCCAGGAAATAATGGCCCTCTGCTCCTTCTCTCACCAGGAGAAAACAGAAGCACTAATCCTACAATGACATCTGAGAAGCAGAATGTGGACTCTTCAATAATTGGTGGTCTTGCAATAGATGTTGCAGATTTTAAAGGTAAGATGGAAAAAATGGGTTAATATCCTAAGCAGTGCAATGTGCACTACACAGTCAGTTAAGAAAAGGAGTAACTGAAGCGTTAGTTGTCTAAGTGGAGAGCCACCAATTTTAAAAGAGCATGATAGATTGAAAGGGGTGGGCACCTTGTATTCTGCTTCTGTGAAATACCGGGGATAGCCAATAAATTTAAATAGTTGAATGGGGAGTGATTTCACAAAATGATAATTTTTGTGCTTACACACAACAGCCAATAAAAGAGGAAACTTAAGGATATAGGTGGCCAAATTAAAATAAGGGCACTCAACTATAAAGACAATTGAGTTTAAGAGCACAACAGCACCAGGGTGGGAAAATGTCTGTGTGACTCACAAGAGACACAGCTGTGACCTCTTTCCTAGTTTTAGTATGCAGCCAAAAGCAGGATACAAGTAAAACTCTGTGTAAAGAAAACAAATCACAATATACAAAACAGAAGAAGGCAATAAAGTAATACACAATACAGGAAATCAAAAGCAAACTAACCTTTACCTCACAGCAAGTTGTGGTACAGTCTGGGATTGCTTTTCCAGTAAAGCTTTAAAATGTTTTATTTTACCTCTTGAATAGAAGGTTTAGTTCCTAGCTCCACCCACAGTTTGCAGATAATTAACCTTAATTGACCTTTTCTAATTTCTGTGTGACTCCTTAATTGACCTGTTTTCATTTCTGTGTGACTCACAAGAGACACAGCTATGATCACTTTACTAGTGTTAATATGTAACCAAAAGCAGGATACAAGTAAAACACTTTGTAAAGAAAACAAGTCATAACATAGAAAATAGAAGAAGGCAATAAAGTAATACAAAATACAAGAAAGCAAAAACAAACTAACCTTTCCCCACAACAAGTAGTGGCAGAGTCTGGGTGAGCTTTTCCAGTAAAGCCAAAATGGTCAGAACACACACGCACACACACACACACACACACACACACACACACACACACACACACACACACACACACACACACACACACACACACACACACACACACACATGCCTCACAGTTTACTCCAGTGAGAACAGAACCCCTACCTAAGTACACAGACTGGAGAACTCAGTATTGTATGCATGTGCCACATCACAAGTCTTATTATTAATTGAACTTATATACTTATAAAAGACTTTCTTATTAGAAGAATTACTAATCAAATTATTTGTATAAATAGTCTTAGTTAATTTAATTTCCTGGTTTATATTTTTATATGTGGTGCTATTTTTTTCTTATTAATATTTGTTGGAATCTCTTAGAGATATTTGTAATTCCTTTTTTTCTTCCATATAACATCAATATTGCCTTTTTATACCACATAGGAAAAGAAGGTGGTACAGCGGTAGCGTTGTTACCTCACAGCAAGAGGTTCTCCTGTTTGATTCTCGGCTGGAGTGCCTTTTGTGTGGAGTCTGCATGTCCTCCCCATGGTTGAGTGGCCTCCGAAAGACATGAGTGAAAGGGCGTGCCTTCGCTGAAGTTTGGGTGTCAGACTGGCAACTTGGTACCATAAAAAAAAATCAACTGCCAATCATTAGCGGACCAGAGTTCCGCTGTGGCGACCCCTAACTGGGAAAAGATGAAAAGACAAAGATAGGAAAAGAAGATTTTTCTGAGCTCATAATATACAGAGGCTTTAACAATATTACACAACATATTTTCAAGTGTCACATAAATATATTGAGATTATGGGGAAAAGGATAAGTTAAATCAATCAACATAGCAATTTTGATAAATCAAATTGTAGTAATCAATTGCACTTAAATTATACCTTTTCAGTGTTTTTTTTCTTTTGCCAAATCCACCTCACATGTTATTGGATTATGATCACACAGACCTAAAGGTGATAAAGCCTTTAAACAATTTATTTTATAGGAATACTAGTAATAGCTGCAATATCGAGTCATCTTTTTCTTCTTGTATTATTGGAAACCAGATAAGTCACTCCATAAAATGAAACAATATTAACTAACTTCTTTTTAAAAATAGAAGTCTTAAACATTTTTCAGTGAATACCAGGATACTTAAAGTCACAAGTGGTAAAATATATTATTATCAAGACAGTTTTCTAAATGTAATAAGTATTCTTAATGTTATACCTGCAACATGATAACTTAAAACAAGATGTATATAACTTTACTATTCTTATCTAAAACTTGAACAATAATGGTTTCAAGATGGAATAGTCTTATATATCTATAAAATAACTCTACCACCTTTAATAGTTTGCCATAGGCACTCATATTTGACAAAATCATTTATATGACAACTAGATGAATTCCATATTTCTGTTATGGCAACAATTTTATATATTTCTATTGTAATTAAGCCAGTAGGTTTGTCAAATGTATTCCCCAGACTTCTGGCATTACAAAGAAAAACTTTACAGTTCTATTAAACTCTCTATTACTAACACTTCATTTGATACTAAAAAATTCTTCCCGATACAAAATCTGTTTTATATTTATATATCAAGGTCAGTCATCTCAGGCAGTTGTTGCGGTTATAGGATTTAGTAAACATATAATCCTTACATGAAATTGACTGTATGATTTCAGTAAGTTTATATTCAATATTTAATCTTTCCAAATACTAAGTAATCTCAAGAACAGACTTTTTCATATAGTTTAAATGAGTATATCTCAGACCATTTGTTACTGCTTGGATTATGAATGTATCATATCTAAGTTTCATCAAAGTCCAGCTGCATAATAATGTTTGGTATATTAATCAGTTTCAATCTAACAAGGTTGATAATGTATGTGAGCATTTATCCAATCCACTGAGTTGACCAACATGTATTTCGGCACACTGCATTACACTGTATATAGATGATGTCAGGCATCTCTGCACTTCAGCACACCATAAAAGAATGACGATATGTAGTTTCTGCACTTCATCACACCATACACAGATGATGTCATCTACCTTAGCACTACATCACATCATACTGCGATGAAGATATGCATCTCTGCATTTCATCACATCATACACAGATGAGGATGACATGTATCTTAGCACTTTATTGCTGTAAACCAAGATACCATATATCTCTGCACTTCATCACACCATACATAGATGATCCCATCTGTCTTAGCACTACATCATATCATACTCTGATGATGTTATGTATCTCAACAATGCATCTCTGCCATTTATCACATTATGCACAGATGATGTTATGTGTGTCTGCATTTCATCACACTATACACAGATGTATCTATGTATCTCAATACTTCACACAACGCACAGTGTGACTGCGTATATTGACACTTTATTGCAAGGTACACAGATGATGTCATGCATTCTGTACACTTTATCATACCATACACAGATGATTCCATGCATCTCTGCATTTCATCATGCAATACAAAGACAATGCAATGTATCTCAGCATTTCAACAGATTGTACACAGATGACACTATGCATCTCTTCATTTCATCACACCATACACAGATAATGCCTTGCATCTCTTTACTGCATCAGGGTTCCTATTAAATCAGCGAACGCTTAAAATAGTGAACGCTGTTTAATCGACTCTTTTTATTCAAAATGGTGAAATCCTGAAAGCACGGAACAGCGATTTTTTTTTCCACAGGGAAAAACATCACTGGGCTGTTTTTGTGACTTTGCCATTTCCTCCACTGTGGTGCGATCTTGGAGTTGGTATATTTAAGTAGGGGGGTGTGGGAGGGTGAAGCCCCCTACTTTATTTTGTGAGGGTTTTTTTGTTTTGTTTTGTTTTTTTGTTTGTTTGTTTTTTTTAATGGAGCAGTGATTTTTTTTTTCCCTGGGAAAAAAAATCGCTGTTCCGTGTGTTCAGAATTTTGGTGTTTCGACATATTTGGGTTGATTATACAGCGTTCGCTAAGTTAAGTGTTCACTGATATAATATAGACCCACTTCATCACACTATAAACAGCTACTGTTATGATTTCTTGTGCTGGATCCAACTACAGAAGTCTTAATACCAGTCTTGCTGGCCATTTCAGAATACTTAAGAGATAAACATTGGTAATGCCTGTCATCTGAAAATAAAGCCTTGACTTCATACATCTGAAGCAGACAAAACTAGATTTGGAAAGCTTCTCAAGAAAATTAAATGTAACCCACACAGAATAAATGATAGCTATCTGATAACTACAGATCTTCCTTTATGCTTAACAATCCATAAAGACACGTGACACATGCTGAAAATAAAATACAAGATTACAATCTGCAAACTTTTAAAAGGCAAAAATGTTTAATGAGAGAGGATATTGCCACATCCTTATTTATTAGGCCTCCTTTTCATAGCTGTTTTTCCTAATGGCATTACCTGATATGACCTACATGCAGCTACAAGAATCAGAGGTATCTTGAAAAATGTGTAAATCATTCCTACAACAGAAAAGCAATGATTTGCCACAATATTATTTCACTGGTTTGCCTATAATATAAAACTGATGTTAATATAATTACAGGAGTACTCAACATTTCCTTACAATATCATTACTAAATACTGAGCATGCAATAACATAAGTAACATAAAGTACTCTCAGTCCAAATATGTATTCATTTACAGCAATTCTTCATGAAGTAGCAAACAAAATTTGTTGTTAAATCATGAACTACAGGATAGTGATTATCATAAAATAGTCAAGTAATGTATTTAGTCATTTATAAGAAATATATTACCATCAAAATAACCCTTCCCAGTATCACTTTAAAACAAATAGTACACTGTAAGCTGATAATGATTTCCCAGTACAGAAAAATAATAATAATTTCTTGGTAATTGTTTAAGTGCAGTGATGCATGTATGCTATCAACATTTTCAAGCAGTTAATATAATTCAAAAACTGCTTTGGAGAATTGTATTTTGTCTAATTGGGTTTTGTCTAATCCTGTTATCCTATTTTATGCACATAAAGGATTTTCAACATGATTTTACAGATCATTTACCAACAAAAATGTGTCTTTGTTGTAGCTCTCTGAATAACGATCATTATATTTTCAAATAACTTATACGAGCTGTGAATTCTACAGATTAGAATATTATAGCTGATGTTAAAATCAGCAGATGGGTAAAAATGAAAATAAACATGTTTTTCAGCCTGAGCTAAAGTAAGAAGCCACACTGATCACAATTGTTGTTTACTCCTCACAAGTGTTTGATCAGACTTTACCATGTTTCATGCAAGCATGGAAAATGTTCTTCAGTCTTGAATTGTCTCATATCAACTTAACCAAAAGAACTATTTGTTTTGCAGCTGGAAAACACAGCCCTGATAATGCACGTGTTTTGTCATCTGCTAAGGTAGTCACCAAGTGCTCAAAATACCTGAAATTCATTAATTTCATATTGGTAGCAGTGAGGTATTGTCAAAACTGTCTCCGTTAAGGAGCTTGCCTTAATAGACACCTTTTGTATGTAGAAATAGTCTAATTATTAACTATCTTGTTAAAGGAATCACTAAAGGTTAAAAAGAAAAATTAATTTACAGACGATTATTGCAAGACTTCATTTATTGATTTCCAACACCTGTTTTTAACCCATTCAGGGTCAAGGAGGAGCCAGAACTTTTCCTGACAAGGAGTACATATAAGACAGGAAAGTAATTCTGCATTGGATAAGTATTTGCTGTAGAACACTATCTGTCAAAATGTTTAGCTCCAAAACAAAATGTTCTATATTTCAAAACCAGTTACATAGCCCATTAAAAATAAGCATGGCTCTTCATCAACAATGTGTTGTGAGTTACTTATTACTATTTTGATATGCGGTATATGTAAATCGTAAAATGAAACTTCTTTATTTTTGCGATTCGGTCACAGCAGTAACAAATTATTCTGAGATGGAAGTTCTTTACCTATGAGATCGGCCCAGAAATAATGTGTTGGGCACCCTAGTATCTTACTTGTTATTAAAATACAACAGATGCATCACTCTGCCAGTAGTTTACATCACAGGTGAAGTGAATGGACTTCCAAAGAAACTCCTCCAGGATTTGGAAAAGCTGACCAAGCAAGCTGAAAGGTGGCAGTTGAGGCTCAGTGCAGACAAATGCCTGGATTTCAACAATATGAGTGAAAAAGATGTTATAAGAGAAGGAAAAACATCTGTGGGTGCTGGTCAGTCCTGGATAGGACCACCAGGAATAGAGTAAGAGGGCAGTGACAGCAGCAAACAGAATGCTGTAGTAAATCCTTAGTGGGCATGACCCTAAAAAAGCGGAAATGCATGCACTCTACTGGGCCGTGGTCAGACCGCATAGTGAGTACTGCATGTAATTCTGGAAGTCATACAAAGACATGCCCAGCATTCTGCTGCAAATAACTCAGAGTAAAGCCACCAGAGGATTACATGGCATGGAGAGGAAAGGATATAACTAGAGGCTAGAGCAGCTGAAGCCCTTCTCATAAGAAACCAGAAAAGATTAGGATAAATGATATGGGTGCACAAGATCATATCAGGGGCATGTGAAGGGGCTGTCCTGAGCAAGAAGGACTGATGGAGAAGGAGGGGACACATGCAGTAGGTTGCAGTGAATAAATACTCCAGGCATCTGTAGAGAAACTTCATAATGATGACTGTGGATCCATGGAATGAAGCAAAACAATGGGTGGTGGAGAATGAATCAGTAGGTCAGTCAAGGTGCTGTAGGGCAGATACAGAAAGGATAAGGGAAAAAAGGGATAGGAACAGGCAGAACATCAGACAGATACACTTAAATGGCAGACTAGATAGATTTATTGTCTCATTCTGCAATCAGGAGATGTAAATATAAATGTGACTTGACGTGCTATTTATTCATTTGTTTGTTTGTTTGCTTGTTTATCTGCTTCCCAGGTAGAGTACTGATCAAAGATGATCATTTGCAGAATAATCCTAGGAAAAAAGAGTGCAACAGTTATAGACATAGTAAATGTAATAAGGAGACGTAACATAATATACACTAATGCATAGAATGTGATTACAGCCAGGCAAGTAAGTAAAGAAAAACATAGCATATTAAATGTAAAAAAAATGTTAATGGCTGTTAATAGTATATTAAAGCAAAAACAGTGAATAATTACGTAGCATAGGGGCAATTACACTATACTAGTGAAAAATATCAATTACCCATACAGAAGATTTCTCAATCTATAGGAGTGGAGGAGAAGTGTGAGACAAGGAATGGAGGTTTAACAAATTAGTACTAAGTTTAAAGCATATTTTCTCTGTGGTTGTATTTTCATTTGTTTTGCTTAAACAGAAATGACTTTAATTTTGGTCTAAAAGTATGATAACTAGAGAGTTCCTTATAGTATAATGGAAAAGACTACAAGAGTTTTGGGGCTAAAACAGAGTAACTATGATCTGTGCAGTGCAGTTTTGTTGTGGTAATTTGAAATACTGTCCCTCTGTAAGCATGACTTCTGAGGGGACGTTGGGGTTATGTTTGGAGGAAAAGAGGTAGTAAGAGTATCCTGTTGACACTTATTATTTATTTATTTATTTATTTGGGTGGGGATAGGCGGTAGTGCTCTGTCGGACATTTAGTTATGAAAGCAGAAAATCTCATTGGAGGTAGATTGGAAGGCTATGGTATTTTTCTGTAAAGCTGTTGCAGTTAGCAGTAATTCATAGTCAAGCTGCGTGAATAGGAAGCTCTTATCTATAGTTGACCTGGCAGGTCATGATACAAAGTGACATAACTTATGGGTGCAAAACAAAAGACAGATGATTTTTGTCCTGTTTTTTTTCAATGTGAGTCTGAAAGATTATTTCCCCAAACCAGATGTTGAGATATTTTAAGGTAGTAGTGGTTTCTATGTTGTGATTTGTTTGGCCTTTGATTTTGGTGGTAGCAAGGCTATTAGACAGTTTCTAGTGGGTCCCAAACATCATGGTTTTATTTTTCTTGGGGTTAAGCAGAATTTTCTTGGAGCTGACCCAATTGCTGAGAGATAAATAGGTCCCATTACAGTAGGTGCCATATGCCTTTGTGGCTAGGACTAGCTCTATAGCTGTCCAGAAGAAAAAGCCAGCACAATGTGGTTGAGAAACAATAATTTAATCTATGTAATGGCAAAAAAAACAGACCAGTTTCGACAATTATAACAATGCCTTCCTCAGTGTAAAGAAAGATCTCACAGAAAGCTATATTTATTACAAAATGAGAAAAGCAACTCAAATTGATTGGCTGGTCATAATTGCTCATTGAGCCCAGGTGGAAACAAACCACCTAACCTAATTATCCATCTTTTTTCTTTCTGATTCAATATAGTATGCCAGTCTTATTTCCTTTATCACCCTGTACAGTGTCAATCATTGTAAACCTGAGGGTTGCAATGGGATGTATCAATACATGTCTATAAAGAGCATTGCTGTGTCTTTTGTGTTTAATGTCACTCAAATGTTTGCCAATGCGATATTTGACTGGTCTGAACGTCTGACCAACATAGAATGCCAGACACAAGCAGGTTGGTAGATAAATTACCCATTCACTGGAACAATTTGCGAAAATTCTAATGTCAAAAACCCTGCCTGTAGTTCGGCTACTAAATTGTTTAGTTTTAGCCATTCCGGCACATGAACACAATGTCCACATGGGAAACATCCAAACAGAAGTCCCCCTGTTAGGCTAGACTGATATAGTATGTTAGAATTAGATGTCCCATGTTTATAATGATTGAAATGGGACCCTAATGTTTTGCCCCTTCTGTATCCACAAAGACATCTTTCTTGGGGCATATTGGCCAGTCTGCCATCTGACATCAAAATATTCCAATTTTGCTGAACTACATGGAAAAGTACGTGGGTGTTCCATTCATACATTTTTATTAACCTAATGGGTGGTGAGTCTTGAGTAGTCTTATCCTTATATGTCAAAAGATCTTTCCTATCTAGTGATGACACCTCCCGACAGGCCATGGTGACAGTGCCTGGCTTGTACCCATGGGTTTTAAATCTTTTAACCATATCTTGCCTGAAATGTTCATATTTGTTGGGATCTCACTGTAGTACGATCTTGAGGTTGGTATATTTAAGTAGGGGGGTACGGGGGGTGAAGCCCCCCTGCTATACACAGCTTAATGTGTGTTTTTTTTTTATTTTTACGGGTCTAGTTCACATTTTCGAACATTCAAATGTTCAATCATATGGTCTTCATTTATGTGAAGTAGACTCCTGTAAGATGGGTGAATTGTATGGAGGTATCAACCAGAATGAAGGCTCAGGTGAGATCAGTGAACAGGGCCCCTTAGTAGGGTTGCCACTATCCATTATTTGTAAAGTGTCATATGTAAGTGAAAATAGATCTGTTGTGGTACTCCTGTCTACCAGGAACCACGTTGCTTATTAGAAGGTAGATGCAACTGTTGTAGGTAGGAAGTGAGCTAACCACATATGTTTCTTTCAAGACTTTTACCTGGAGTAGGTAGAACAGAGACTGACCATAAGTCTGCAAGTGAGTTGGGATTAGGTTGTTTCGGAATAGCTCTAAGATTAATTTCTATGCTGTGGGCATGATGCTTGAGATAAGGCAGGGGTTGTAAATGTGTAGTAGTGGACTGGTTATGTACTCTCTGCAATGATATACAAACCACGGGCAGAGATTATCAGAGCCACTGGGTGAATCAAGTGGAATCCATTTAAGAAATTGTATGATTTCTTGGGTTTTAATTTCTCTAAAGTAAAAGGTTAAAAGCTTGTTAGGGAAGAGAAAGAAGAAAAGTTAAGGAAAGAGGGATTTGAAGGTGGTGAAGGTAGGTTTGTAAATGATATGTGGAAGCCAGAGGATGAGAGGTTAACTTGATGACATTAAATGGTGTCTTTGGGGGGGCAGACTGCCTGAAGTGTTACATCCTATAATTAGATTGACTTCTTGTCAGAAGTGTTTTGAAGAGTGAAGGAGTGAGATCTGCTTAGCAGTTAGGTATTTAGATCTAGGTCTGCTAATTGCTTGTTTAGTAATGTTATGCTGGGCAGTTAATTTCTCTCTAGCGAATGGAATAGTTTTATCTCCATTTTGCCAGGTTTCATCACACAGTCACATGGGGGCTGTGAGTTATTTGGAGAGCCTGTCTGCTTTATTAGATTCAAGGAATGTAGTAATTAGCAGGAAACAAGTATTTTGAATGTTAATGGGAAGGTAGTTGAGGTGCTCTATACCTTACTTTGCATCTCGTGAGTACAAAATGGAGAATCAGTCTATTGAGAAGAGGCGAGACCCAAGTTTAGAAATGTGTTGACATTTGGGTTTGAAAGTTTTCTTAACTTAGCTGGGTATGTTACCATCCAGTTGTGTATCTTAAAAGTAATGGGGCAGTGGTCATTGAAAGTGGGGGGATAGCTACTAAAGAAATATTAGCTGATTGATCAGTAAATAGGAGGTCTAGGTGGAAGTGGTGGTTTAAGACTGAATCGTGTTTAGCTGGTTTTCTGATTGAGTGTAGGAGTTGTAGATCTGCTAGAAATTCTGTAATACCATTAGTGGACGGTCCTGGAATGTTTTGGTTAAAGTCTCCAAGTATAAAAAAACACTTAGAGAAAGGGATCGATGCAGTTAGATTAAGCATGTGAGCTTTGAATTTATCTATAAAGGATGAGGGTAGGAAATCCATGGCTATGTAGATGGAGGGAGCCTTGCAAAAAGGAAGTTAAATTAGTAACCCGTAAGGATCATATTTTGAGTTGGAGTTGGCTTGTAAGATGATGGCAAGGTTAAAGTGGGATTTCCTACAGTATTAAAGTCCCCCCTCCTCGGTCCCATAACCTGCTCTGGCATTAAAAATGTAATTTTACTAGAGTGAAAGTATTTGATAAAACAGTGGTCACTACAATAATGTCTGGTGAGTGATAGCTCATAAATGAATGACTAAGACAGGAGTAAATGTGAATAAACACCTGGTTTGCAAAATGTGATGGTGATAAGGCCTGTCTGTCAATGTATATAGCAGGAATTAGGATAGAAGTGGAAAATTTGTGGAAGGGGGAACTCTCAGGAAGTGAAAAGAAATGCTAGTGCAAAGAAGGTAAGGAGGGGTGATAACTGGTGATATCAAAAAACAATAATGGTATATTGTGACCTCATATAGTTGTGTGGCTGTGAGATGTATTTTCTAAACCTTTATTGAATTATCACTCAGTATATCGGCAAAAATACATTAATATAAGAAAAAACAAACCATATTAACATGTTTCCAGTTACATACATTATACATCATATATGTTCTTTTTTATAACTCGCATCTGTCCAACATTGCAAAAATTGCTCAGTTTCTGCCTTCCTTTAAACCTCACTCCTCCCCCAGATTATTCCCCCAGATTATTCTGCATGTATTATTCCCACAATTTCCATTTATTTCTATGTAACTTGCTCCTTCCCTTTTCTAAAGATCCCTCTTCCAGTTCTTTTATCTTTGTTACAATATTCAATACTTTAAATGTAGTTGGTTTAGACTTTGATTTGCATTTTCTTGCAATTGCTTTTTTGGCAGCCACCAGAATTAAACTTAACAAGGCCTTATTATGTCTAGATAATTCAGATCCTGTGCACCAGCTAAAAAGAATCTTTTCCTTAGTTACCCGCATTTGCTTACCCAATATTTCTCACAGAGTACTTCATAGAGAATTTTTAAATCTGCCATCTCATTACATTCTCAAAATATATGTTCAAAGTTATCACTTTCTTGTCCATCAAACCTCCAACATTTGCCATCCACTTGAGGAAAAATTCTTTGGAGTCAGCTTGGTGTATAAAAATACCTACGCAAATACTTCCATGCAAAATCCCAAACCTTCTAGACTTTGTTGCATACTTGGGAGCTATACATATGTCCTTATATTGTAGTCTTATAAATTGCTTACCCAAGCTCTCTTCCCAGCCATTTTTAACCTCCTTCTTTAATTTCTCTAAGTCTTTTGGGTTTCAAATACTATAATGGGAATGGAGCCCACTCCTAAGTCAATTTATGATTAAAGTTTGTAAAATTAGTATTGTTTCAATCTTTGATGTTATCCAGAAATGCTCTTCACCACACCCACAGTGTGTCCAGTAATGACTCCTTCTGCAATTCATATGGAGTTACATGCATCACATACAAGTACGGTTGCAAATTCTGATTTATAAATCCCATTCCTCCTACTGCTATTGGAACTGTCTGGGTATCTTTCTTCCACATTGCCCTCATTTCTGCCTGGTATGACTTTGTGTCTGTCTGAACATAAGACACTATAGTCACTGGGTGTAGCAATTTCAATGATCAATGCTACTTTTGTTTTCTTTTCATGGACTGCTATATCTGGTTTTCTTGCATCTGTTTTTTGAACTGTTGGTAAAGGGTGATCTCATGTGATATAAACTTCATCATTTTCTATAATGCTTTGTGGCTCATATTTCCAATGTTTTTCAGCTACTTCAGTATTATAATGTTTGCAAAACCCGTAATGCAACAGTCTTGCCTCATGATTCCAAGATGGTCGCCGGCTAGACTGCTCCCTATTCACTGAGCTCCTCACAGCATTGGAATTACCTGCAATTTTAACAACTTTTAAGTGAAATTTTTCCACAGTTTTTTTTACAGAAAGTATCTCTGATACATCTTCTTCATTCTGGGATTATTCATTTTTCGAAAGAGTGCAACTTTTATTTTAATTTACTTCAGAGTACTTTTGGCCTCAACAGTCTCTGGGCACGTGCACTCTAGAAGCTCCTTGCTGTGTCAGAATTCCTGTTTTCACACCTCTATCCTGGGCATGGCTAGCAACTCTGACTCCATGGAGACGCAGACAACCAAGGCCAAATTCTCCTCTATGCTTTCTCCAGAGAAAGACACTGGATCTAAGAGATTAAGAACCACCAAACAATCTACTGAGAACATTAAAGTAAGTGCTAAAGATAAAAGTGACTCCAATTTTTATCTAGAAGATTTGAAGATGGCATTACAGCCCATTCAAAGTGCTATTCAGAGTTTCTCTGAACAATTTACTGACTTTGGTAAAACTCTAAAGCAGATAAATGATAGAATGGACCTACTTGAAAATAAAAATCTAGATATGGAAATAAGAGCAGATTCTATTGAACGTGAATTAAAATCCAAAGATATTCTCCTTACAGAATTACAAACCAAATTACTGGATTTAGAAGCAAGATCTCGTAGAAATAATATAATAATTAGAGGACTACCTGAATCTTATGATAACCAGAACTTAATTTCAGTGACTAAACAAATATTCAAGGCTTTACTTAATTGTGAGACAACCACAAATATCTTAATTGTTGAAAGAGCGCATAGAGCCCTGCGTGCCAGACAAGATTCTACTTCACCTCGGATTATCTACACAAGATTACTAAACTACCAAGACACTCAAAGTATTTTAGAAGCAGCCAAAAGTAAAAAAACATCTTATGTGGAATAAGCTGACTTTTTCACAGGATTTACCTCCACAAATAAAAATGAACAGACAAAAGCTATCACCTTATTGTGCGGACCTGATAAAAAGGGGAATAAAATTTCGGATGAGGTATCCAAACACTCTCTCTTTCAGTTTCAAGTATAGAAGTTATACTGTTACAGAACCACAAGAAGCAAAAGATATTTTTTTAAAATTATTCAAGGTCCTTCCTGACTCTGTTACACATTAAGTAACTCTTCTTTTCTAGTGTAAGTACTTTGAATTCACAGCTAGTGAATTTACATTTCTTTATTTACACTCTTAAATAACAGGTTATATGACAGCTTTAGCATAGGAAAAACAATCTGGTTCTATAATGTATATTTTATGTGTTTAATGTTTTATTGAGTTGTCACTGTTTTTAAACATTTTATTTCAAAATTTAATGCTTTTATAGTTTCTGTGCGTATACTTTCCAGAGTGTTTATGTGGTAATATGGCCTTCAATCATAAATGTCACTCAAACAGAAAGTAGTGAAAATCATTTAAACCCTCGTGCTTATGCAGCGTTACCAACCTGGATAGATTTCTGTTGTTGTCTATCTCAATCCAGGCACAATCCATTTTCCCTCCTGTTTGCCTGCTTGATGACGTTGCCACTTATAGGAGATTTGTGATATGTTCATATTTTCAGTAACATCCCGAATGCTTGTCTGCCTTCTGTTGCTTGGCTACTTGTTTTTGAAGAGATCGTAGTTTGTAATCTGAACCCTTCAGTCTTTCGTGCATGAACTGAATGGATTCCTTGTTTCGTGATGCTGTCCCTGCTGAGAGATACAAATATTATGTGTCGAGTTTTGGTGCTGTTCAATCCAACTTGAATGCTTGCACGTAAGTTTGTTTTCGTACATCAGGAGAGCTCCGAAGATTCATATGCTGTGGATAGACCTCTACGTGATCAGGGCGCTTCATACAGACGTGCGGAAGTATATTCTGCACAAATCACATAATTGTCACGATTAGCCACCGCTTTTAAAAGCTGAACACTAAATACGAGTGTTGAAATGAGCCAGCTAATTGGATCTGTCCTAAACTGCCTTTCGCATACAGCTATATAAATCTGATAGTGCTATTATGGCTAGACTGGCAACAAGTGCATAAACACAAGCATTCAAACACGATATACCTACTCTCAGTCTAGTACATGTAAAGTAACCATTATTCAGACAAGCAATGTACACTAAATGTCATACGGTCTGACTATCTGGTTTTTCCAGCATAAGCATAAGTCCTGAAATATAAATGGGACAGTTAGCAAGCTTGATTAACAGGTACTGAGTCAGCGATGCTGACGCTTGTCCATAGGAGTTTCAGTTGTTTTGTTAATAGGTTTAGAGTTCTTGCCCTATAGTATTGTATTCATTATTGCTGGCAACATAGATGTATAGATTTAAATATGCCTTATTGTGAGATTATTTCTTTCTCACTGAATTTGAAATGATGACCCAACCAGTAAGGGGTCTTGTTCTTTATTACTGTTTCCTTCATTACCTTGCAAATAACTATACTTATACTCAAGTTCATTAATATGAATGTTATGTTATTCATTTTAAATGTGTATTATTTATCACTGATATTTAGAGTTATTAGTAGTCTTTGGTCTACTCTCCATTGTGCATTATTCAGAAACTCTAATTTAAAAATATACTCATAATTGAGCATAATAATAATATGTTTCATAAATAGTCTCCCATTTATTTCTATAAATAACAGGTTTCATATATTTTAAATTTATGTTTAGAATGTTGGTGCAATATGATTTTATATGTATAATGTGACTTTATATTATTTTAGTTATGTATTCTTATTATCAAAAGCACTCACATCTATTACAACCTTATAATTTAAATGGGGTCTAGAATGGGGAAGATTATTTAGAATTAACTCTCTTTATAAGTTTATTAACTTATATTATTATAATTTTATATCATCACTAATACTTGATTTTTTTAATTATATTTATTATTTATAGCTTATGACATTTATTTAAGCCTTGTCACAGACATATATGTTTATTAATGTCCAGCTATATTATTGCTTCATTAATTATATCTTCGTCTCATTATATCTCTTGACATCCTCATAACATACTGTTGATTTAGTAAGGTCTACTTAAATTTACTATATTCATATTTATCTTTACAGGAGTTTGTGAATACACAGAGGAATGGGGAATGTGTATGTTGGGCATCTTGTATTTAGATAGTTGTGTAAATATGTTTAGTTTTGTTAACTTGATTTTAGTCCTTTTTAGGACTTTACCTAATTTTGTCTTCTTCATTTTGGTGGTTATGGTGACCATGTACTTTCATCTTATATATTGGTCTTTTTATCTTCCTTCTTTAGGTAAGTTTAGGTGGGTAGGCACTGGGTTAGGGATGAAGGAAGATAACGAGTTTGATCTTGATCCTATACTGTTACATACATTTACTCAGAATTATCATCTTATTAAAATTAAGTTTTTTTTTTTTGATATTCACTTTCAATCTCTCTCTATTTATAAAATATTTGACTTACTCCATCTCTCTTAAAGGACCTTTGGATGATATATGACTAGTCTGTTAATAATGGACTCCTGGAATGTAAGAGGGATCCAGAATAAAGATAAGAAATCTTTATTGTTTCATTTAATTTATAAATCCCAAGCCAATATTTGTTTTTTACAAGAAACACATATACCTAGAGAGGATTGGTACAAAGGAACAAATAAAAAATGGATCCAAAAAATAATAGCCTCTGGTGACACTTCTAATTCCAGGGGGGTGGCAATCATAATTAAACAAAAATTTCAGGGGATTATTATCGAAGAAAAATTTGACAAGGAGGGTAGATGGTGCTACTTTACTACTAATATTCTCAATCTTGATAAACCACTTCTGATACTAAACCTTTATGGTCCTTGTAATTATCAACATATTTTCATTTTGCAAATATATAATATCCTCTCTTCCTATAAAGATCATTATGTTATTGTGGGTGGAGATTGGAATGCAGTAATTAACCCTGATATGACCGAACTAGTCCTTCCTCTTTGCATAACCAACAAGCATCATTAGCTCTTGAAGATTTAATAATGGAATATAATCTTATAGACCCTTTACAACTCATTAAATATTCAAAGAAAAAAAATATATATACCTATTATTCAAAATGTTATCATTCTTGGGCAAGATTAGATTTCTTTCCCCTATCTAATTCTCTTTCACATTTGTTAGTGGATTTTATTACTGAGCCTAGATTTTTTTCAGATCACTCTAGAATTTTATTAAAATTAAATCTAGATTTCAAGTCGGCTCGTATATTTAAAAGGAATTGTTGGACAATGAACAATAATTTGATTTCTAATAAAGAAATTAGTAAATTGTGTATAGGAATAATTCAAGATATGGAACACAATTTAGACTCTACAGATATTCCCTATGATATCCAGTGGGCGGCTTGTAAGGCTAGGTTAAGGGGTATGCTTATTAGTAAGGCCTCATACCTTAAAAAACAATTCAATAACAAAGAAAGTTTGTTAAAACTAAAACTTCAGTCTCTTGATAATCAATACAGATTAATTCCAGATTCTGTTGTTTATAAACAAATTATAGAGGCTCAAAAAGAACTGATTTTATTACATCAAAATAATCTTTCATTACAGGAGCAAAAATTATTAGTCACTTACTCTGAATGGGCTCAAATACCTTCAAAAACCTTAGCTAGAATAATTAAAAATATTCCTGACAGGCCCAAAATATCACCCATACAATTCAAAAATCAACTATACAACACGGACAAGGAAATTATGCAACTTTTCACATTACTATATACTGATTTATATTCTAAAACTTCTAATTCAATAGTAAATCATCATATAAAAAATTTCCTAGGGTCTATAGCATTTCCCATTTTGAATGAAAATCAGCAAAGCATTCTTTCGGCCCCACTTAGTCTTCTAGAAATTTCTGAGTCGATTGATAGACTCAAAATTGGTAAATCCCCAGGTCCGGATGGTTTTACTTCTGAATTCTTTAAATCCTTTAAGTCTGTAATTGCTCCCTTCCTACTCAAAGTTTATAACTGCATAAAAATAAATGACATATCTGATCTCCATTGGAATACTTCAAAAACTATTTTAATTCTTAAAAACAACAAAGATAAAACAGACCCCCATAATTATAGACCAATTTCATTAATCAATATAGACATCAAGATCTTATCCTCTATTCTGGCTAATAGACTGAAGAAGGTTATATCATCAATTATCTCCCAAGAACAGGCAGGTTTTATGTCTCACAGACATGCATGGGATAACACTCTCTCATTGGAATCCATCATTCATCTTACAAAGAATGACAATAACCCAATATATGCATTAATTCTTGATGCATCGAAGGCATTTGATAGAGTAAATTGGGATTTCCTCTTTCAAACAATGTCCTGCTTTAATTTTCCCATCACATATATTAATTTAATCAAAACTCTTTACAATGAATCCTTTACCAAATTATATATTAATGGACTCACATCACCCCCTATAAAGATTACTAGAGGTACGAGACAAGGCTGCCCCTTATCTCCCTTTCTTTTTAATTTGTATTTAGAACCTCTACTTTTATACATTGCTCAAAACACATTTCATAGGATTCCTAAGATCTTAAACAATAATTTATTTTTCTCTGCTTTTGCGGATGATTTAGTTATATACTTTCAAACTCCTATCACAGATCTTAAAAAAAATATTAATTCCATTGAAACATTTTCTCTAGCGTCAGATTATCACATCAACTCCCAAAAGACTCATATCTACCCTGTAAATCATCTGGCACATAAACCACATCTATTTCCAGACTCCTATTATCATATAACGTATGGGGTTAAATATTTGGGTATTAACATGGTTTATAACAACCTATCTTCATTTCAAAATAATTTACATAAAATATGGACAACATTAATGTCAGACATGCGTAGGTGGGAACTTCTTAACTTATCACTTCTTTCCAAAGCAGCAATTATTAAAATGAATATTCTTCCTAAATTGCTTTACCAATTCAACTCTTCTGATCAAATCATTCCTAAATCTTTCTTTGATAAAGTTAATAAAGAATTAGCTAAATTTTTATGGTTTCCTAAAACAGTTAGGATTTCTTATTCTAAATTATCAACTTCTAAAGAAAGGGGTGGTTTAGGATTACCAAATTTGTGTCTCTATTATTTAATTGTTTCGGCAAATAAACTCCTCTCCATTACTAATCTGAATAATATTCACCACAATCAATTTCCATTTTGGGTAAAAATATGGCATCACTACATTATTTCCAAGAACATAAACCCTGCTGCCATTCCATTCATCTCCATAGACATTTTGAACACTCTTAAAATCTCTAATTTCTTAAAACATAAGATCAAAGTATTTCAGGAGTTATTAAAACTTATTAACTTTGATAATATTTTCCACTTACTACAACCACTTCATCTGAATCCCAATCTAATGTTAGATAATACACCATTTAATCTAACAAATTATCCTCTTATTAAAAATTTGATTGTTTGGGATTTCTTTAAATATAAAGATTTGTCCTTGGCTAATCTTTGAAATACACTGAAAGTTAACTGTAGATATACCATAGTGCTACGACAGCTAAGAGATGTGGTTATGGCTAAATATACTCTCATTATGCCAAGGGAGCAAGACTTTAATAATTTAGAAATTTTAATTAGTACATTATTGTTACCTGAGAAAATGTTATCAAAATCCTATAACTTGTTAAATAAATTATTACAAGATTTGGTATGTCTCTTTTCTAACTTCTGGGATAAACATAATTCTCAATTAAATGAGAAACAAAAACTCTTGGCCATTAGAAACACTCTGGATCACTCTCCTTTCAAGAAATTAATCTATACCCAATTGATGATAAATAATAATGCTTATTATACTCCCTCCAAACTTAATAAATTTGATGCTAATAATTCTCCTTCTTGCCCTTGTTGCTCCTTTCCTGATGCGGACCTTTTACATATTTTTTGGTATTGCCATTACTCACATAAACTTTGGACTTCCTTGAAAGTAAGGTTACAGAAAATGGGTTATCATAAATCCACTTTATCCTGGGAAACTGCTATTCTTCACATACCTATAGTACATCTTTCCAAATCAGACACACATGTTCATATTTATTTGCTCTCTCATGAAACTTTACATTTCCAGAAATTGGCTTGACCGTACTAAACTGAATTGGAATGCCTTTAGAACAATGGCTTACTTGTACATTTCAGCACATAAGACTTTGTTAAAAAGTCCTAAAAAGATGGCTTTAAATAATAAAGTTGTGGAGAAGGTCCTTTCTATTATTAATAATGACTAATAGATTCTAAACTTAATTTTTTTTGTACAGTGTGGGATTTATTCATTCACATACTTCACTTACTCAAATGTTCACAATATTATTTTATCTTTTGCTAATTGGTTACCATTTGTATATATTGTACATAATGTTTGTTGTTTATTTTTTTTTCTCACTTTCATAAGTTGGAATGACTTTTACAAGTTGTATAACTTCAATCAACTCCTAAATGACTAAATGTATAATGTTTTGTTGTTTGATGTTTGGTTATATTCTATAAATCAATAAAGAGATTTTTGAGAAAAAAAAACAGTCCTGCCTCATTATTATGCCTTTCAGTATACAGGTCTTCAGCCATTAGCATATCACAACCAGCAACAAGATGTGCCACTGTTTCCAATTATGTTTTACAAAACCTACATTTGTCTGTTTCTCCCACATGTTCAATGGACTTTGTAAACCAACGTGCATGCAGTCCATTGTCTTGGGATGCCAATATTAACCTTTCATCTTTTGGTTTAAATTCACCTCTCCTTAACCATTCCTGCATCCGATCCAGATCAACATGCAGTTGTTCTAAGAGTCTCTGTACTTGCAACTATATTTATGCATTTTCCGCATTTCTTGCCTTCTCATCTGATCGTTCACCTTATATTCTTTCTTTTGTTTTTTTGGGACATTCAGTTCCTGCCTGATTTTTGTCTACTTATGGTTTGATGTCCATTCCCGCTTGGCACCGATGCTTCTGGTAAACTAAGCAGAGAAGTCATCTTAGACTTATTCTCCTCATGTTTTAAAACTTTCACTATGTTTGGGTCTTGTGAGGTCAGCAGAGATATATGCAGTCCTACAATTGCAGATCTATACATGTAATCAATTTTGAGGAAGCCCATACCTCCTTCAGAACGGGGAATATATAGCCTTGGTGTGCATTGATTTTTATAAATCATTTGATAATCATGAAGCATCCTTCCTGTTTTCCTGTCCAACCAATTCAACACCTTTTGGGGCCAGTTAATCACTCCAAAACTGTTGAGTTAGAGCAGGAAGAGCCAATTGGTTTATAGCTTGGACTTTGTTCCTAGATGTCAGCGTTGTTTTCAGTATTAAGTTTAGTCCTCTGAAATAATTCTTATCAAGTTTTATTCATATTTGTTCATGTTTTATTATTGATTCTTCATCGGGTCCCAAATATTTATACACTCCCTCTTGTTCAGGTTATTTTATATCACATTCCTGTTTTGGGCTGATGTTTTCTCGGTACTGCAGTTTTTCTACTTTAAAGGTTGCTTTTGCCTTTTGCACATTTATCAAGACCAAATTACATTCTTATATTATCTGAAAAAGTTTTGACCACTTGCAGTTGTGCTTTCAGTTCCTCATCTGATGAACTATACAGTTTTAAATCATCCACAAAAAGAAGATGAGAATTCTTTACACTTTGTTATATTACCACAGTTATCGTACAATATTTTACATACCTTACTAATTATCCCTTTTTTAAAAGCAGCTTCTGTTCTAGATTCAAATAAAAACTCTACCAAACCAGGTTTTTCACTTAGGATTGCCCTATGCCTTTCTCTTTGCCTTTACTTTGCTATTAATCCTTGGTGGAGAAGATAGTCACTAGCCTGCAGCCCAAATGTCTTCTTGGCCTTATTCCATTCTACTACCTTTCCCTCTATAGTTATTTGCTTCTCAATACCTTGGTTCCTTTGCCAGTTTTTTTCCAGTAAATTCCAGCCCTCATCTTGCCTATTCACTGCACCCCTTCTTGCAGTCATTCCTGTCTGCAAAATCTCCTTTCTCCATTTTCTTGTTGGCTCAGTTCTTGGTATACTTTCTGCTGCTTTATGAATATAATATGCTGTATGGCTGTTGTTATTCTACTTAAGGATCTACATCCACAATCCTACTCTTTCCTTATTATTTCTTGAACCACCCACACCCCCACGCTTCATCATCATACCTTTCCACTCTGAATTATTCATTTTTGCTTGTGTTATTTTTATTAGTCTTAATTGTGTAGCTTTAAAATATCCCTTCAAATCAGGTAATCCTAAACTACTTTGTTGTATTTGAAGGATAAATGTATCCCACTTAACCCTTGCCCTCTTCCCTCCCAGATAAATTCCTTCAGCTCTTTATTAATTATTTGTGTTTAGTTTACTTTATTAACTATTGTCCACAACATCTCCTCTGGTTGATAAAAATATACCTGACCTTTATATAAAACTAAAGGGACTAAAAACAATTGCATTGCTTGTATCTTACTACACATATCCATAAACAAGAGCTTACATTTTCTCAGTTTTTGTATTATCTTTCATTTAATTTCTTCTCACATATACTCCTAAATATTTTGCCTTATCATGCCCCTGTAAAAATGGGTATTGCTGTACCATTTCATGCGAGGGTACATCTTTATTTTATCTTCATTAATTTTATATCCTGAAAAGACTTGAAGCTGTCTCAAAATGTTCCAGAACACAGAGATGTCCCTTTCTAGATTTATCAGGTACAAAATAATACCACCTGCAAATAAAGCCAACTTTTTTGATTGCCATACCAATTATATCCTTGAATTTCTGAATCCATTATTTTCTTTGCCAATGGCACTAAATATAAAGCAAATAACAAAGGGGAAAGAAGACAATCTCCACGTTCCTCTCTTCAGACACAACTTATCAGAGAGAAACCCTCCCATTTTAATTCTTGCCTCTGATCCTTCAGTGCCTCCCACACATTTACGTCATCATCAGCTGCACAAACAGGGACGATAAGGGGGAGGAGTCTTAGTCTGTATTAGCAACAAGCATAACTCTACATGGTTAAACAGGATGATGCCCTGGGATATATCCACAAGCAAATCATTACAGACAAAGTCTCATAATATATCATAGTAAGCTACAGGTCACCCTTTATGTCCCTAGAATCCCATAGCTTGTACCTAGACCTACTGGAGTCACTCACCATTAAACTAAATACCCTATTCATGGGAACCTTTAATTACCTCTCTATAGACTGGGAAGCATACACACTGCCTCATACTCACAAGTGCAATGATTCCTGGACTTTATTAATACAAATACCCTTGACCAGATAGTGCACATACCCACTGGAGGTTCAGAAATATTGAATCTGGTACTTACCAATATGGCAGAGCCCCCAAACCATGTTACGCCCTTACTGTTGAAGCCAAACCACAAAGCTATCTCCTTCAAAATAAAAATCAGCTGAGTAACCCCAGCAAACCCCGTAAAAGTTAGGAACTATTTCAAAACAAACTGCACCCCATTAAGTCATAGTTTATCAAAATTAAATGCCCCTCCAAGCTCATGTTCAGAACAAACTCCTTGGAAATTTTCACAGAGACCCTGTAAAACCATGGAAGTGACTGTATATAGGCTGCTGTACATACTAGAAGTAAGCCCAAAACAAACTCTAAAAACAAACTACAACGATGTAATCTTAACCTTAATAGGATATATGTCAAAAGGAAAAAAGTCATGGCTAAATTCAGTAAGAGCAACTCCCATAATGATACGAGCTCTCTAATTAAACTAAACAGGAAACTAAGAGAACTAATTAAGTCCAACAAGGCCAATTATGAGGTGAAGATAGCCTCACAGGCTAAAAACTACACAAGGCCTTTTACAGCTATGTCCAAAACCTCAAAGAAACACATTAGTGTGCTGAACTGGTGGTCAGAGGTACCACATTTACCGAGCCGAGCAACATAGCGAATTTGCTGGCTGACAAATTCAGCTCAGACTTCACCCCCTCCTTCCTCCCTCCCTGAAATACCTACAAGCATAACCCACCAAACTATTAGCAGGGAGCAGGTCCTGGTGGCACTCGCTGAGGCCAAAAACACAGTCTCAATGGGCCCCAACAATATCCTGGGGTGCCTCCTAAAAAGCTTGAAACATGACTCATCAGGACCACTTGAGTTACTTTTCAAATATAGCCTCAAAACAGGCTTTGTACCACAAGAATGGAGGATGGTAACGGTTATCCCACTTCACAAGGGTGGGCCATCAACCAACCCCAGAGACTACAGACCTATTACTCTGAGTGGTCTAATATGCAAAGCCATGTTATAAATTATCATGGAATTGATCAACAAAGACACAGGCAACCTTCTGAAACTTGACCCAACCAAGCTTGGCTTTGTTAATGGAAGAGTATGCCTACTAAAACCTGGTGGACTTCTTTGTGAAGGTTACCAAAACAATGGATGAAGGGAAAGTGGTGCATACCACCTAAATGGACCTGGCTATGGTGTTCAGTACAATAGCTCACTTGAGTATAGTTGACAAACTCATCAAACTGGGCATAAACTCCTACATAACTTGCTGGATTGCCAGCTGGCTCACAAACAGGACCTAGGAAGTCAGGATTAGTGATCCATTTCACTGAGAGACCAGTCACTAGTGGTGGTTTTTCAAGGCACCATGCTGGGACCATTAGTATTTGGCATCTACTTCTCAGAGATAAAAACTAATGTTAAGGGCTTTTGGCTGACCATGTCTACAGATGACTGCAAAATGGGAGCTATCAGAGATTCAGCCATGACATGAACATCTTACAAGAAGGTCTAACACAAATGACTGGTGCCAAAGTAACAGACTAAAACTCAATGCCAAGAAATGCATTATAGAGCATTCTGGGAAAACTGCTACCCAGGCTAATTATTCCATTGATAAGACACTTCCAAGAGTTGACCCAGTAGTCAGGGATCAGGCGACATATGTAGACAGTAATCTGACCTTTGACCAACATGTGACCAAGGTAGTAAGAAAATCATTCTGTGTCGTCCAACTTATAAGTAAGGGCATGGCATCCAGGTACATGGAAGTCATAGTGCCATTTTTTATTCACCCCTTATCAGACCCATCATTGAGTATAATGCTCCCTTCAACATATAACTGACAAAACATATGCTAAAGCTAGAATGTCCATAAAGATTCCTTTCCAGAAGATCCAAAGATTCCTTGTCCTATATGGATCTTCTTAAAGCTCTATCTCTATACTTTAAATTTTACTTGTGACATACATAAGACATGTTGGCAAGACAGATATATCTTTCAGAGGATCTCCATGCTCTGGAACAGGCTCCCTATCCATGTGAAGCAGAGACCATCCTTAGCCCTATTTAAGCATAACCTTGACCAATATATGGGAAATTTGAAATTGACCAGAGGTCCCACCCTATGTCTCTGATACACAGAAGCAGACAGTAATGCCCAGACTAAAATAAGCCCTCCACATAACCTCTAGAAATGTCCTAACTAACATACCCCCTCCTAATAAACTCCCATGATACATAGGGGCATAATTGGGTTGGATTGCACAGCTCGCCTTATAAAGTTTCTGGTGGTCATTACCCTAGTATATAACTATGACCCTATGAACCTATATCCTCCCAATTAACTTTAATCTTGTATCAAGGAATGCAAATGCTTCCATTGCCTTACTTATAACATCCCAGCTTACACTGTTGAATGCTTTCTCTCCATCAAGGTGTGAACTGTATTAGTAAAAGTACTGAGAGGTACGTATTACATGCCATAATTGAATACTAAGGAATGCTATTCTTCAGTTAAGTGGTTGATATGAAGTAAAAGTGCTTGAGAGGGAATATGCAAGTAGTTTAAGGTATGCTTGTTGAAGGAAGAGGTAGTTAATCAGACAAGAGGGGAAAGGTTGTGAGTAAGTGGTTTATTTGGTTTTGTAATCTGGTTATGTAGTAACAAGAGAAGGGATATAGAGAAGGCAGAGGTATGGCCTGAGTGACAGTTTAGGGCACAAACCTGGAGGTAGCCAGGAATGGTAGTGGGAGAGAAATGAAATGGCGTGGAAATCACTTTTCTGGTGCTAGCCAGTTAGTATGGGCATGTGCACATTAGCTACTCGCAGGAACAAGAAAGGCAGACTTCATCTCAGGTAAGTGAAGCAATAGTGAACCAGGGACTGCCTAAATATGTCAGTATACCTTTGCTACTCTATGCTCAGACCACCAATCTTTATGATCCAATTTCAGACAGAAAAACAATTAAAAAAGGAAAGGGTATGCCAACTAAACTTTTGCTCTGGCTCACTGCCAAGTTTAAAAAAAGAAAAATAATAAAACTACGATAGCACTTAAGTGTATAACACGTTAGCATTTCCATAGCATGGCTCCTTGTGATACTGGAGAGTAAAACACAAGAGAAGGTTGCCTGGTAGTAAAATCATACACACGGTCAAAAAGATGACTTGGTACTGCCCATTTGGGGGAGTCTGGAGCTGGACATAACTGATGTGGAAACAGCTAGCTTTGCTACAAAGTATGCAGACACTGTGTACAAGGGTTAGGGAAGAAGTGAAAATATGTTGTGCCAAGGTACACTAACAAAATACTGAAATGGTAGCAGCAACTACCTAAGGCACTTGCAGACACTGTAGGTAAAACACCTGGGGAACAGATTCCTGGTAGTGATGAGAGGGACATAATAAATAGTTTTATTTCCCTCACTTCTGTAGTTTGGGTGAGAAGGCATACAGACTAGGTAGTTTGGAGGCTAAGATACTTGCAGACTCTGTAGGTAAAATGCCTGGAAGACAGTGGCAATGCACCCAGCCTGTGAAATGGTGTGTTCCAGTAAGTGCTCCTGTAAAAATACAAAGACATACATATATATTGTATATGCATGTAAGTATGTATATATATATTTATATATATATATATATATATATATATATATATATATATATATATATATGGGTCTACTACACTTAAACGAAAGACCATAACAATGAAATGCAAAAGAGCGAGCCCACAACAATGAACGTTCATAAGAACGAAACCCCACATAACCGACAACCAATAGAACGAAACCCATAACAACAACAATTAAAACCTGCCGTCAGCAATGGCAAAACCTGTTATTGCAAACACATTAAAGCTAGAGCACAATGTGCTACATAAACAAAAGGTAGACAGATTAAACAATTGATGTATGTACAAACATACAAAAAACGGAATATTTGTGCGGTTTTACATCTTTAGTAGATAAGCAACAGCGAGAACAAACCCTACAGCAGTGTAATCTGCCCTGTTACTTATTACTTGCTGAAACCAATTGTGCCATTCAACAAGCTTTCTCTTTTTAGGAGATGGCACATATCCTGTTGCTACTCTAATGCGGAACTCATCTACACTGTTTTGTTCACGAACCAGACAAGACAGTAGGAGTGATAAATTAGTATCCCTCTCCCCAATGAGACACTTTAACCTCCTATGCCATGCCTCCATGGTGTTTTGCATTCGTGGCAAACACAAATAATTCAACTCACTCACGTTCCAAAAACAGATATGAAATAGTGGAGGGAATCTCATATGTGTGAAATGTCCGTAGTTTGCCATGTATATGCCAATCAGAGAAGCATTTTAACACTTCACATCCTTCATCTGGAAAACTCTGTCACAATAACTCAAATGTAGGTACAACTTCAGTTTCCTTCAGAAACGCTAAAGCAACCAAACTTTTGATTGCTAATTGAAAGGACTGTGATGAGTTATATGTAGCAGCTAAACCTAAACTCTATATTTTCCGCCACACATTTTGTCTAAAATGGAACAGGCAGCCTTTAGAGATTGCAGATGGAATGTTCAATCTCACACTTTTCAGAGCTGCAATTTCAAAGTCACACAACACAAACCTAACAGCACTTTCTAGCTCATGCTCTGATAGTAGGCATAACAAACAATGCCAGAAATAATTGTAACATTTCAGAGACTTCTTAGAAAAAAACGCGTACAGTAGAGGAATTGCCTTGTTATAACTACCAAACCTTACAAATGCGTGAATGCTATATAGCTGTCTAATCGTAACACCTTTCTTAAAAAAGGATCCATGCATCAGCCAAAATAGTTGCTCGGCTCAAATCGTACAGGTTATTGACAGTAGTGAAGACAACCACAGACGTATCTGTACTCATATCACTCATACATTTACTCACAAATATACCATCCTTTAGTGGATACTTGTTGAAATCATCAGAAGTTATTTGTATATCTTCACCTTTCTGCTCTGAACTACCTTTCCTTCGTATATGCCCCACTTGCTGTAGGAGGGCTTTCCTACGGGGAATATGGCAAACAGTTTCCAATGAAGTGGAGGCAACAGCATCTTCCACTATTAAGCAGGGGGTGTCACGACTATATGTAGCTCTAGTTTTCAGTTCTGCACAAACTTTATATCTATCTACCTCACCTGGTTCACTGGTATGATCATATGCAACGGACTTTTGCAAAATATCGCCATTAGGCATTAACAGAGTAATAGCACGTCCTTTACAGCTTTCAGTGATCTAATATTTACAACACCAATATTGTTTATTTCCTCTATATCTTTCTAAATAGTATAAATAGTTGCCTACCACTAACAGCTCTTTCCATTTTTGTGATTTAACAGTTGCATACAAGCTGCCTAATACACCCGGGGCTTCCATGTTACAATACACAACGGTAGTATGGTGCAGAGCACATTTTCAAATGGATCTGGCAGTTGTTTATACTTTTCAGTGTGATAGTGACGTTGCAATGTCATGGTAGGTAACGGTAATTCCGTTTAGTTAACGTGAATTGCATTACATATTACATCTATTTAAGATCCTTTGTAGATGTCTATTCCTTAACACAGTCATTCATTTGAACATTCGTTGTTCTTAGATTTCTTGCAAGTGTAGTTTCGTTGTTGTGGGCTCGCTCTTTTGCATTTCGTTGTTATGGTCTTTCGTTTAAGTGTAGTAGACCCATATATATATATATATATATATATATATATATATATATATATATATATATATATATATACAGAGATATAGTATATATGCATGCATGTATAGTGCTAGTCAATTACATCAGGCTTGTGTTTATGGTTACACAGCTTACATGAATCTCATGATTTCTGATTTGCTATTATACCTGTTGAGTGGGGAGGGGGCAAGTATACACCAGTGCAAAGGATTTTTTCTTGCATTAAGATTTTCCAACTAACAAACTAAAACAAAAAGTGAGAAGGTCACACAGAAAAAACAATCAGTAACAACTAAATGAAAACTCCAGCCAAGTTAGAACTTCCACTGAGTGACCTCTCAAACCTCTTGTTTCAGAGGCACATGGGATATATGCAAATGACCCTTATGAACATCAGGTGTTTCAGCTATATGGTGAATCTCCATGTGCATGTATTCCATGTGGCTCTGATACAAGAGGTTTGAGAGGCCACTCAGTGGAAGTTCTAGTTTGGCTGGAGTTTTCATTTAGTTATTGCATTGAGATTTTGAGAAACAAACTTATGAAAAATTATTCTGACATTTTTGCATTAGCCAATTCCAGTGTAAAAGAGAAAGACCGACTGCTTATTTTATTATTTTACTTAGCTAACTGTAAGAGTTGTTTGAGCGAAATCAATCAGTGTTTGCATAAAATCATTCATGTACTATGTTGATTATTTTTTTTTATTTTTATGATAATTGAAGACTAAATGGTTCTGGTTTCTTTTCTTAAGGACATAACACAGTAGATGCTAATTCAGTAGCAGGTATATATATGCTGTGTAGACCATCTTGAAGAACTACAGCATAGGCAAGTTTGGATATCCTTAATCCATTTATCACTTTTATATCTGAATAAAATAGCCCAAAAAGAAGTGTCTCCATTGCAGAGCCTTACAGAGTTCCACTGGTAGCCGCATTTTGAAGATACAAATTACCCACACTTGACTTATTATATCCTGTTATTTACCATAGAATTATATACGAATTAACATTTAATGTTACTAAATTGTCAATTATTTCATTATGCAAGATATGTCTTGAATTTGGGGGTTAAAGTGAAGAGGTCTGATGTGCACGTACATTTGATAGTAACAAATGGAAAAATATTACTATGGTCATTGGTTCTTCAAGTTTTTATCTCAGTTTAAAATAACAGACATAACCGGTGCATATCAATTGAGGAAGGGTGAGGAGGTCGAAATGAAGACCAACAGCTAGCAATGAAAAGATTAGAGAAAATTTGTTTTCTCTGTTTTGTTTTGTAACTTAGTTCTGCTCCATTTCAGACAATATATGACAACCTCTCAGTGTAATGTTTAAGTTAATGAAATGTTATTCTTCCAGAATCCGAATTCTTTGCAAAACATGATAAATGTCTTTATGATTCAAACAGTGCTGGTATGCTTGCTTAGTGGAATATAATCACTAAGAACTCATTTTAGACATTGTCACTGCACCAGAAAGCAGATAAAAGGCATATTCATACCTGGGCAGGAAGATATGAAACAGGATTCAGGTAATGCAGTGCTGTCACTTATCCCTCCAATTGCTCAAGACCTCTGTATATAGGATGATTGAACATCCTTTCTCAACACTGACCCAAAAGCTTAAAACTACACTCTCCTCAACCACCATGCGTTGAGGATTACATTGATTTTTTAAATCCGTGAGCTGTGCAGTGACAAGTTGAGGTAGGTTGAATGGCAGAAAGGCATACAGAATGAAGAATGCATCTATTCTGAGCATAGGTGCCGGAAGCTGTTGAAGACTGGGGTGGTGGGGTGGTGGAGGATTGAGAGGGGCACTTAGTGATCTAAAAATGGCGATTTTTTTATAACTATTTACTAGGTTCATAGGTAGATACTAGGCTATCTGCCCTAAGGCATTTATAAGCCTAGCCAGAGTGTGTTTGGCTTCTGCCTCCCTATTAGATTAGCCTACTGTGTCTCTGTAAATTAGGTCACAGAAGGTACCCTTTTAAGATTAGTTTACTGTGCCTCTGTCTAGCAGGGACACAGAAGAGATCCCAGGGGTGAATTTGTGATTTCCCATCCATGCATCAAGATTTCGCTTGAAAAGGGTGAGCGAGGGACTATGTCTAACATGAATTGGGATTCTATTCCAGAGTGAGGGGAGCCTCTGGGAAATGAATCTATCCCTCCAGCATGTCCTATTTATTTTTGTGCTGAGGTTTAGGTTCCTGGAGCGTGTATCTCTAAGGGACTTGGATTTTTTGAGGTGGAGCATGTCCATTAATTCTGGGTTTGACATGGCTTTGTACGTCAGGCATAGATCACCTCTGAGTAGGCGGTAAGCAACTGAGTAGAGCTGGAGTTTCTTTAGTCGAGCTGCATAGGACATCTGTTTGTAGCCCATGATCCTCTTGGTGAGGTACTCTTTGGGTCTCTCCAGTTGCTGCAGGTGTCGAGTAAGGTACATCCCAAAAGGGGCATTATATTCAATTATGGGCCTGACGAGTGACGAGTAGAGGGGCACAATGACCTCTCTTGATCTAGATGCGAACCCTTTCGTGATAAGGTGGGCTATATAGAAGGTCTTTCTAACCACTTTGGCAACGTGATTATCAAAGGAGAGATTACTATCTACGTTGGTCCCCAAATCTCTAATTACTTCTTCCGTACTTAATGGATTACCACCTATGTGGTAATTTGTGGGCACCTTGTTTTTCCCAAAGGGGATGACTATGCACTTCTTAGCATTTAGCTTGAGGCCGTGGCTCTGGCACCAAGCATCCGTCTCTGTGAGACCCTTTTAGAGGATGCTTATGTCAGCTGGAGATTCGATTATGGACCCAAGTTTGCAGTCATCTGCGAACTTTGTCAGCCATAATCCCCCCGTGTTAGCCTGAACCTCAGAGAAGTATATACCAAACAAGAGAGGTCTCATAACGGAACTTTACCTTACTAAAAGGATACAAGTCCTAAACAATACGTCTTGCATGGACCACCTCAAAGATTTTATTACTATACTCAGTATCCTACAGAGTGTTTAGAGGTGACATGTCTGGCATACAAGTCATTCTATATGCCTTTCTGCCATTCAACCTACCTCAACTTGTCACTGCACAGCTCATGGAATTAACATAGGTTCACTTGGAGGACATTTTAAGCTTAGCCAATTCCCTTTTGGTGTTTGAATTAACATTTTCTGATTGGTCTTACCTATCCCATGGCTGATAGTTGTATATTAGCCCTAGTGAGAATAACTGTGGTCATACCATAGATAAATTGAGGGAACCCTTGTAATGGATGCAGCATTTAGGAACTGCCTCTATCTATTAGTGGCATGAGGGGCAATCCTGGAGTACATTTTCTATTACCCATCCATAGAGCCAAGTTGCATTTAAATATGGACGGATGAGCTTTGTTTTATTTTTATGGATAGTCTGTTCTGGAACAGTGGTAGTTTCTGTGATATATATCCATCTCTCCACAACATTCAGTTTAGATACCTGGACTGAGTATTTCTGATGCCATTTGACTTGCTGATGTTTATTAGGTCCATCTGTATTAGGTCAGAGGATGACTTGTATGCCAGACATGTCACCTCTAAGCACTCTGTAGGATACTGAGTATAGTAATAAAATCTTTGAGGTGGTCCATGCAAGACGTATTATTTAGGACTTGTATCCTTTTAGTAAGGTATCTCTGAAGGTATTCTAATTGTTGCATGGGGCAGGACAGATGAGATACATGCCAAAGTGGGCATTATAAAAATGATTGACCTAATGAGAGCTTTGTAAAAGCGGAGAACAATATTTCTAGATCTAGTCACAATCAATTTGTTTATAAGCTGTGCAATATAGAAAGACTTTCTTATGACTCTGGGCACATGTTGGTCAAAACTTAGGTCACTGTACACACAAGTTCCCAAATGCCAAAAAATTGGGTCAGATCTCGAAGGGCACTGTCATGATTTTGATGCCAGTTATTATTTGGGACAGACCTTCCTGCATGATGGGGATTCAATAACTGCTCCTAGCTTGCAGTCATCTCACACTTAACCGGCCAAAGCCCTTTGGTATTTCCTTTTACTTTTGAGTTGTATATGTCAAACAGAAAAAGTCTCAGCACCGAACCCTGGGGGACTCCATTGGTGATTGATTCCTTCCCCTATTTTGATTTCCTGAATCCTGTGAGCAAGATGGCAATCCAGCTAGTGATGCAAGTGTTTGTTCCTACATTATTCATCTTTTGTACTACACCTGAGCAGGGGATTATGTCAAAAGGCTTGGCCAGGTCAAGGTAATGTGGTGTGAACTTTTTACCTTCATCCATTTCTTTGGTAACAAGAGCAAAGCTTAAAATTTGCCCATGATTTTGAGCCATTCACACTTTCCTCTGGGCTGTTTTCAAACACGTTTTTAGGGCCATGCATACATGTATGCATTCCTTGATTCACCTTCCTGATTGTATTAAATTATATTCCTTGTATAATACAGCACCAGTTATTAGAATGTGTTTTAAATTTGTAGTTTTGAACCGTTTTCTAGTAAGCAATGACCCAATAATGACAAAACTACTTATTTCAGAAAATTCCAACCATAAAAAGCCACTCAAACTTCTGTCATTACAATCCACCAATATCAATCTTCTTCTTCTTCTTCTTTCAGCTTTTCCCAGTTAGGGGTCGCCACAGCGGATCACCTTGTCCGCACATTGAATGGCAGTGGAGTTTTACGGTGTCGAGTTGCCAGCCTGGCGCCCAACCTTCCACAGAAGGCACACTCACATGCACACCTAGGGCCAATTTAGAATGTCCAATCCACCTGCAGCATGTCTTTGGGATGTGGGAGGAAACCGGAGCACCCGGAGGAAACCCACGCGACCACAGGGAGGACATGCAGACTCCGCACAAAAGGCACCCCAGCCGAGGATCGAACCGGAGAACCCCTTGCTGTGAGGCGGCAATGCTAACCACTGCACCACCGTGGCCGCCCACAATCCACCAATATCAATAAATATGCAAAATCTCTGTAGAAGTAAGTCATCTAAATAATTCCCCATTAAAGTTGTAACTAATGAAGAGGTTACTGCTAGGAAACAACTTTATATTCCGTTTCATCTACAAATAAAGCGGCTGTTGCCCTTGAAGAATAATTTGCCTATGTTACATTAAAAAATGATAAGTTAGGAATATTGCAATAGGGAATGGATGGCAAACTGATAAGTTTATATTTAATAGGTAATTCCTCCAAAGTAGGACATTCACAGGACTACAGCATCATCTCCCTTTAAAGAACAGTACAGTATCAGCGATCCATCTGCATACTGTGGGAGTAGAACCCACAGCCTTTTGCAGCAAAAGTAAAGCTACTATCTGTTGTGCTACTAACAGTGCAAACAGACTTGGAA